>NW_024723541.1:6951425-7122743 GCF_018991925.1 Homarus americanus
AGGTCAACTGAACTGGGTTGAGGCTGGTTGGCTGTTTTCATGCTTTATGTTTGTTTGTTCTAGAATCGTCTATTAATTTGGTTGTCAGTGATATTGACAACTTTAAAGTAACATAGTATGTTCATGTGATTAGCTTTATTTCATTGTTATTATTGGTAAGCTTATAAATATAGTTATACATTTTATTTAAGTTTCTTTACCTCCAATCATCAAGTATTTATTAATAGGGCGCATTACAACGTAGTTGGAGTTCTTCTCAGTACAAATTTAAGAAGCATATATTGTAGTTCTCTCATTAAATACATTCATTTTTGTTTGTTACGAGCCTATTTCGTTGTCACGTAACTATAGAGGAAGGGACTGAAGAAAGCAGGAAAATTCATGAAAGGAAGGATGATTGAAATTTTTTCTTCATTATACTATCTTAGGTTTACAAGGTTGAGAGTAATAGATGAGGACCCTTATTTTATGATTATTATAATGTGTCACCCATTTCCTTATTCACCATTTTTCAGGTTATTGTTTAGGTTTTGAATAATGGTAATAGATATGTATAAAATTGATATGAGGAGAAATACTGAAAATACAGGGAGGAAATCACATTTAATTTTAATATTTACCAACACAGTTCAAACAAAATTTCAATAGTCAGTCCAATGGCTTCCTTTTTAACCTCCCGGAGTCTTGGGACTGAGGACACAATGTTATCGATGGTGGGTTGGTTCTCCGAAACCGCTCCCACACGTCCGGATGCTGGAGGAGCTGGGGTGCATCTTCGGGCACCCACGTGCTCATTATCGGGGTCCAAATGGCCTTTATAGGGTTGTGGTCTAGGGTATTCACAAACATGCATAGTAATCTTTAACACAAGCACTAGTCATATACAATATTATATTTATGTGATATTAAGTTTTCATCAAAATTACAACATAATTATTCCATTGGCTAAAAGAAAAGTTTATATGAATTATTTATGACTTCACAGGTGTAAATGGTTGTAGTATTTAACTGAAAGAAACTTAATAAATACGACCTGAAGATTTTGCTGGCCAGCAAAAGCTCAATCTTGTTTGACTTTTCCTCGAACCAGCGCTTCACCACTTGCAGTGCAAGAACAGGGCCATTATCCTAGAAGTGAAAAATATTCATCAAACACGATTTGTTAACACTGTTTACGATATCATGAACTGACGGTTTGATTATAGGTGAAACTCAAATCTTTGAAAAACAAAATATATGAAATTAATTTCTTTACTTGCATATGGATATTTTTCTGAATATATTTTTTTTTAAGTGGGGAAAGGATGAAGGCAAGCTAGCTGGCGCACAGCCAGGCATGAAGGCTAGAGAAGTCACAACAGATAGTCGTTGGGGGAAAGGTTGGAAAAGAAGGTAGTAGGGAAGTTACCAAACAGGGAGGTACTACTGCCTGAAAGATATTGGAAGCATAATGTATTGTCTATGGTAGACACTGCTGCCATATGGCATCACGAAAATTGTGACCAAATCCCAGGCTGCTAATCTGATTTTCTGCTCATTTACATACAATTGCAGGGTCTCAATTGTTTCTCTTACTATTGACAACACAACATACATATATTGTTTCTCACTTTTGATCCTTTTTTCTTTTTTTTTTTCTTTATGTTTTTTAGTATTATTATTATAATTATTATTTTATTATTTTATATATAACTTAATATTTTTATTATAAATTTTATATATGGTGCTGTGAATTATTTATTATTATTATTATTATTATTATTATTATTATTATTATTATTATTATACCTTGCATCATTATTTCATTTACGCCCCTCAGGCTCCTATTATAGAATGGATATAAATTCACTAGAGTCGGTGCAGCGAAGAATGACAAAAATGATTCCGACTTAGAAACCTTCCATATCAGGATAGGTTAAAGAAACTTAACTTGCATTCCTAGAAAGACGAGGAGTGCGGGGAGATATGATAAGTATTTAAGGGTGAAAGGAATCAATAAAGGATATAGATAAAGTTCTTATAATATCCGAGCAGGATAGGACTCGAGCAACGGATTCAGTTGGATAAGTTTAGGTTTAGAGGGAGATAGGAAGAAACTGGTTCACAAATAGGGTGGTGGACGAGGAACAAGCTTAGCAACTTTGTAGTAAGTGCGAACTCTGAAAGTTTCAAAAGGAGGCTAGATAGATTCATGGATGATAGAGAGTGGTAGTAACTCTCGACAGGAGCTGCCATGCACAGGCCAACCGGCCTTGCAGACTCTTTATTTTCTTATGTTCTTATGTTCTTATGTGAGTCAGTGACCCTGCCCGGGTGGGCTAATCCCGAAAAAAACACGGACGTGGGGTTGAGAACCCTTGTTTTACATTTTATAGAGTTTGTTGGCTAACTGCTAACCTAGGATTTAGGATGAGGTTGCACAAGGTTACGTTGGTTGACAATGACGAGTTTGATTTTACAATTACATATTTAATAAAATCTTATTACTGTGTTATGCTATGGACTCACTGATTGTGACTTGTTAAATGTGAACTTATATTCTTGTTTTAATCTGTGGATCACTGGCGGACATAGATGGGTAGCGGGTTGGTATTGTAGTGTGGGCAGACTCTGCACAACAGGTGGGGTCGCCCTCCGTTAATGTTTTTCCCTATGTAGGTGGTCTGGGCTGTGAGGGTCGTGCAGGAGCTTGTCCCAAACCTTCTTCCCAAGGCGATGGAACTTGACGTTGAGGGCTCCTGTTTTATTTCTCAGGTGGATGGTTCCACTGTTTTGGAGGGTGGCGCTTGGCCACTGGCTGACCTAGACACTTGTTTTAGAAGGTCTGTAGATGTTGTAGTCTGGTCTTCCTGAGTATGACGAGTGGTACTTGTAGGTATCCAACACAGGCCTTCCAGCGCCTTGTACAGGTGGACTTGCATCTTCAAGTATCAACTTTGAAACGTTTTGATTTTGCGGCGACCATGGCTTTCTTTTAGTCTGTCCTTTGCGTGGGAAATGATGCCCATCCGAGAGATGATGACGCCGAGTGTAGGCGGGGACGGCAAAGAGTGAGAAACGATATATGTATGTTGTGTTGTCAATGGTAAGAGAAACAATTGAGACCCTGCAATTGTGTGTAAATGAGGCAGAAAGTCAGATCAGCAACCTGAGACTTGGTCACAATTTCGTGATGCCATTTGGGAGCAGGGTCTACCATTAGATAATACAGTATGTTCTAATATCTTCCCAGGCAGCAGTACCTCCCCTGTTTGTAGCTGCCTGCTACCTACATTACTATCAACCTGCTTTTAGTGTTACTGGTGGTGAGCAAGTAAGCTCCCTTCTCTCTGCTGTTGTCATATTAGGGCTTTCCTTCACGTTAACTGCTAAAAGCTCCTCACATTTTTCCTCAGAATCTCAAGTAAAGGCAAAGATATTTAAGGAAGTTAAGTCCCCATGATACCTCCCTTCACTTCCCAGACACATGCCCCGGTTGGTCAGTTATTTGAGTTTTTTTTCTATTAAAATTTTTACAATTTATATATACAGGGCTTGCCTCACTTATTACAAAGGTTACGGGCATGAAACTCCTTGAGAATATTGAAATTGCAAATAGCGGAGCAATTTCTCCCATAAGAAATAATGTAAATAACGGGATACAGGCATCGTTATCACGGCCGTCAGATTTTAACACTTGTTTTACTCAATACATATAGAGGGAGCTGGTGGTAGAGCGGTACCGTTCTTGCCTCTCAAGCAAGATGTCACGGGTTCGATTCCCGGGCCGGCGTGAGTTGTTTGACACTCTTCCTAGTCCTCTTGTTCCTGTTCACCTAGCAGCAAAATAGTTACCTGCTGTAAGTCGAAAGGTGCGAATTGTATTCAGGGACAAGTTGTTGGAACTTCCAATAACTTGCTTAGACATAAACCATTGACGCTTCAGGCTTCTACACCCTCGACTCTTAGGCTTTATGCCCTTAACTCATGGGACATAAGGCAAGCATGAACTTAGAATACTTCCCTGTTGGGCGCTGTAAACGCTTCTATGCTTCACCTTATGCAAGGATGTAGGGGATGCCCAATAAATGAAAAAAAATACATATAGAACGTAAAATAAATAAAGAAACAAGGGCATAATATCAAATAAACATCAATAACAAAGACTTTGAATTTATTAGGCGTATATGTTTACAAGTCCAGTATACTTTACATGTTTGCGTGTGAGTGTTTGAATAATAATAATAATAATAATAAACGGTTTATTAATAGAGTTGTAGGTGGCTTAAAATATACAGACTTACATTTGATTTAGACATAATGATATAATATGCATTGAATACATTTACAGGGCTGTACAGTACATAAATCAGAGTTGTTTATTATTTTAACAATAGATGGGATGGTGCTGTTCTTATATCTATCGGTGCAGGCTCTATGGGCTGAATTTGTTGTAGTGGCGGACTGCGCGAGTTGGGTGGGGGGCTGCAGGTGGCAGGTGGTGGCGAGGAGTGGTGCAGTAGTCCACTGCTGTCTTCGCCCGATTATTAAAGGAAAATATTTAATTGAAGATCCTCTCATTGAAAATGAAGTCCTGAAGGGGTGGCTCAGCGAAATTCCTGATGGCTTCAACTTGTGCAAGTGTTGTTCTGCGCGGCATTCCCGTCCTGTGGTGGTCCTGCTTCCTCCTCTTCCCATCGCTTAATCCAATAATATACAGTTGACCGAGAAAACCCAACTCGTGCAATTTCAGTGGTGAAAACCAGCCTCTTTCATGCCGATTATTCTTCCACGTTCAGTGATTTTCTGAGTGTGGTATTCCATGTTGGCAGGGTCCTTCTACAATTGAGGGAGGGAAGGTAGTCAGCACTGACAACACCTCTGTCTCCACCTTCCCGCCAATAACGTCAGCGTTATATTTATATTTATTATGCATTTATAAAAATAAACGAAAAATAAATAAATAAATAAGATACAAATTTATAATACATCATACACTTTTTGGAAAAATTTATTTTTTTAAAGACACCAGACTAAACGTGACGTAATCGACACAAGTTAGAAACAAGGATTTAGGGAAGAAGAGTCACTCAACGAAAGAAATGCCATTTGCTGCTTACAATATTCATAGTCTTGGAATGACAATGATATTGCAGATAATGCTTGTAAAAGTATTAGGCATATGCTACAGTACTAATTCACACCATCAGACGGATGGTTCTCAAGATTAATTACCATCACCTTCAATTGAACAACGTCATTATTAAATACAGACACAGACTGACACACACACACACACATACACACACACTCCACATGCGCACACACACACACACCCCATATGCACACGCACACACAGGGAAGTAAAACAGCAGTTTGTGTTGCAAGAAATCAGGTCTTTAGAAAGAAGTTTTGTTTAGCATCGGTTAGATACTGATTAATTACCCGAAAGGGATTAAACGTTTGAAGACAATATTAGTATAAATTAATGATAAACAGGCAACCTCATAATAGCCTGCACACAGCTGTGCCGATGCATGATGTTCTTTAACATACTTACCGATTTTTACTTATGTTTATTTATCTAAATATAAATTCATATAGGTTGGCTCATTGCTCTAGCCATTTAAATCAAATTAACAGTATATACCAGCAGAAAGGCATAATATAATGCGAACAACAAAGCCCAACCGTTAATTAAGCAACGGGGAACTAAGTAACCAATCACCGATCACGTTTACATTCATTCATAATTTTTACTACGTAGTATAGTAAACAAACGGCCTTGAGTTGCCAGCTGTCTTCAGCAGTGTTCGAAGAATCTTGAACGTGACTGTTCCCGGCGGCTATGTTGACGCAGGACGACAAGAACAAGTTGATTGGAGCGCAATTGTGTTGTCGGGAATCCGATCTGTCTGGACTACCTACTGTAAACCCTTTCCACGCTAACCTGGCCCGAAAGCCATGCCCTCTTCTATACTAATAGCTGATTGATTCACAGAAAATTCAAACACTAATGAGTTCACAGTGGGTAATCAGACCTGTTATTATCTAAAATAAGTTTATCTGGACGATCGAAATGTTAATTTCAAGGCATTAGCAATTCTGAGAGGTTGTTAGAAAACTTAATATTTATAATAATATAGCGATATAAATACGTGGATATACTGTACAGTAGGGAGTGAAACCATTAATTACAACGGGGAAACTAAATAATCACCGGTCACTTTTACATTCATTCAATTTTCAATTCAATTTCAATTTCAATTGTTTACCTTGATAGAGGAAGGGATCCTAGTGCTGTCACTAGGTACCCTGTACAATGACAACAGAATCATCTGGCAAGTGTGAAAATATACAGTAAAATATTATAAAGGGGTACTAAAGCCTAGAAGGAAGGATATTTTTCAAATTTTTACGTAGTATAGTAAACAAACGGCCTTGAGTTGCCAGCTGTCTCCAGCAGTGTTCGAAGAATCTTGAACATGACTGTACATATACCAGATATAGCATTATTTATTAATTTATGCTATTTTTTTTGCCATTTACTTATTTACTTTTATAATTTTTTCTCTCGAGGCCTTCGACCTGTGAGGCCTTGCTTAGCTTATCTAGCTTATACCAAAATCCGGCACCACTTGTAAGCCTTAGCTGCTATGGTGTTGATCTGATCTTCTGTATGTTACTTTATTAGCTTTGTTGTCCAGTGTAAGTACAGGAGGAAACAGGAGTAGCCGGAGGAAACCTCTGATGTTTGTTAGTGTTCCCACTGAAGGACACCCTTCTCATATCAGTCAGTCTGGGAATCGAACCCAGGACACTATATTCACAATAATGAGAGATGCGCGCGTTACCGTTGCTGCTCTTTCGAAAAAAAAGAAGATATAAATTAGACCAGATAATTACAAGAAATATTCTTCCATAAGACTTGATGACAAAATGTTGAGTAAAACCGCAAAAAAACTCATTGGTTTAACACATACAACACAGTCATCAGTGATTTTCAGTCGTTGAAGTGATTGATTGATACAGTTTGATTGAAACAGTTTATTTAGCCAGAAAAACACAGATACAGAGTCTATAATAATAACAATATTAACATGGCTGAACCAGTTGAGAGCCAGAGCTCTCTTGTAGGCACCTGATATACAGTATACTGTACATTTATCTCAAGGAAGTATTATGTAACATTTAGTAGCACCTGGAATAGTACACATAGCATGGGGTATAAGAACATATCAGAATGTTACCACTTGTTATTTCTTTTTTTATTAGATATACATATGTTCGAGTAGAATTGAAAAACATAAATATAATGAGGGAAGCAGTACAACATGGGTTGTATTAAGGTTGAACAAGAGGACAGATCTGTCAGGATTGTCTCTTTGGCAAATATATTTTTTGCAATGTTAATGTCTTTTCTATCTACATGATAGTTTCTGATAAAACGGTTTTGATGTTAATAAAAAGCAGCTATACAGTATAAAGTAGGTATTACAAAAAATATTAATACTTAGACAATAGATATTTTTTAAGAGATGATTTAAAGGAAGGGAGCGTAGTCTGCTCGATGGGTGTGTTGTCTATTAACTTCCACACCATGATATTTTAAGGAGGTCTGGGACTGAGGAGCATAGGGGGTGGTCTTAGTAGCTCTGGGTGCCTAAGTTGTATCTCTGATTCTTCAGGAACTGGTAATTACACAAGTGATTAACAGATTTGCAAACAAATAGGAACAACAGTAGGTGTTAATATCCTCAATTTTATCATTTTCAATTTAACAAATTGTTCGTTTGTGTGATCTGTTTTAAGTAGGTCATTGTCCGTAACTCTCTTTTGTGCAGTAACCAGGCATTGTGTTTTGAAGAGCCACAGGCCCCCATAATGTGTGACAGTGTATTAGGTGTTGGTAAACAAGATCATAATAGATTTCTTTCATTGCTGTGAGAGTGAGTGAATTTCGAGTGTGATACATGATACCGCACTGTTTATTGACTTTACTGTGAATGGCTTGTACAGGTATGTGGTTTCTCATCAACAATAACTACGAGGAATTTAGTATTTTGTTCGCGTTTGAGGATTGAATAACAAGGTACAGGGGGTCTAAATCTTGGAGCAACTGTTTCCTTCTGTGAAAGATCGTGTAGTGTGCGTGCGTGTGTGTGTAGGTGGGTGGGTGGGTCCGTCCGTCCGTCCCTCCCGGATGTATAAGATCTCGTCAACTTGACTATCGATAATTCATTTCGACAGGAGTGTGGAGAGCGGCTGCCAGCGTTGAAGCATCACCCTTTGTACTGTCACCCACATGGCAAGTCCTGTGTAGCAGCTGGAAGCTCTCCGTCAGGGTGAGTACGTTGCTCTATTTTTTCTGGAAGAGAAAGGCTTATTGAGTTATCTGCGCTCCAAGTATATTATTGTGTTTATGTTCGTTTTACCGGTGAGGAGGTATGAAATACGGTGTGTATACAGGAGTTTGTTCATTTGATACTGGAATTTTTTTTATTTCTAACATTGTTTCAACTTCCCAGTTGAGCTGTCTTAGAATGGACAATTGTATTCCGGGCACATACCCGATTTTATTCCCCGTCACGAATGTGAGACGGATTTGTGTTAGCCTTCTCCTTCAGGCTGTATAAGACCTGACTTCTCGCAAAACATTGCCTAATCCAAGTGAGGTCTAACAAGCGCAAGATATAGTTTTAGGATGACCTCTCTAGTCTTGTAACTAACACTCCTTTGCATGAACCCAAGTACTTTATTAGCCTTGTTTCGAGCAAATACACATTGTTTACTTGGCTTAAGATTCCTACTTATCATTACTCATAAATCTTTCTCACAGTCGGATTTCTCTATAATATCGTTGTTCATCTGGTATCTGGTTTCCCTGTTTACATCTAGACTAAATACTTTACATTTGTATTCATTGAATTTCATCTGCCATTTTTCAGACCATTTGAAAAATTTCTTTAGATCTTCCTTTAGTTTTGCGGAGTCCTCGTCAGATTTAATTAAACGTCCTATTTTAGTGTCATCAGCAAATTTCCTTATGTTGCTGTCTACGCCGATATCTATGTCGTTTATGTATATAATAAATACTAATATGTCCAAGTTCTGAGACTTGGTGTACTCTACTAGTGACATTACTCCAATCGGATTTAGTGCCGTTAATGCTCACTCGCTGTTTCCTGTCCTGTAACCACGCCCTAATCCGTTTTAGAATATCTTCTCCAATGCCATGATCCTCCACTTTTCCTATTAGTCTTTCGTGGGAGACTCTTTCGAAGTCTTTACTAAAGTCAAGATATATCACATAGTCGTGCCCGTCGTCCACTGATTCGAAAATAGCTGACAAGAATATTGATAGTTAGACATGAACGCCCACTTGTAGAGCCTTGTTTGATCTCATTTAGGGGTCGACGCTACTTCATATTGGGAGGAGAGACTTTTAACCCCGGCACTACAGTCACTCAAAAAAAAAATAATAAATATAATTTATTGTGATTTTTCGCAATGGGCAAATAGATTTTGGTAACCCCACCAAGACAACAGGAGTCCCAGATCAGGAAATAACTAAACTCTTTACTTATAATGAGGAATAATTTGTTTCATTATATACTGTACTATAGAGCTGTTTCCTAGGGAGGGAAGGGGGCGGTCCATTGTGTACAAGGGCAAAAAATATATATATAACGTGAAACTCTGTAATCACTTGATAACCCCAAAACCACAATGAATATACCCGTTGCTTTGTAATGAGATGGAACGTATGGCATATAAATCTTGTTTGATATTCCAGTATTCTTGTCGATGACCTGACAACAAATATTACTGTTGTGAGAGTATCGTTTATCACTGGTAATATCTCACTTCTTGGTTGGTGACGCTCTGCACACAAGGGAACTTTTATCTTTGGCGAACTAGGAATTTCTTACCCGATTAACAATGAGAGATTTTGGGACCAGATATGTATTAATTGTTTTGGAGAACCTGATGCCCAGTTACATGATGATTAAGATCGTGTTTACATAGCCAGCAGAAAATATGAAGTTTTGGAAGGAAAGATGATAGAGCAGGTGTGTTCCTGTAGCAAGTAAAGCCAAGTAGATGTATTTTTTGTGACTGTTTAAAAAGCAGCTGCTGTTAATTAAGGTGGTGTTTCTGTAGGGAGAGGAATGATGTACATTTTTTGAAGAATGTAAACACAGTCAGGAGGAATGGTTTCCCTTTGTCAGTGTTCTTACATTAAATTATTTCTTATGACTTCAGAAAAACAAATATATACAATTTTCTTCACTGCTATATGAAGGAAGAATCCGCCTGTGTTCCCATTGTGCATCTGTACACTAACCAACGGCACCTTTTTATGGGTGTTTGTGAGATGATACTTGCACCCGTCTTAATGATACTGTTATCATGTATCGAAAGGTTATGGTCACTGCATGTACAACGTGAAAGATCGTATAATTTTGGATGACTCGGTATGAACTTGAGTACAGTAGTAATCATCATCGTTGGCACTCAGATTAGTTTGCCCACGAGGGGGCTAGTTTATTGGGCACCCCCTTACATCCTGTGAAAGGTGAAGCGCAGAAGCGTTTACAGTGCCCTTCGGGGAAGCATGTGGAGTTCATGCTTGCCTTTATGACTCATGCATTCAGGGCGTAAAAGCCTGAAGGGTCATGGGTTTTGGTCAAGTTACATAAAGTGACAGAATGATGAGTGTGTGGGGGAAAATTCCCTGTACAATGTATCTGTTTCTGGCAAAGTGTGGCAGGTCTCTAATAATGTCAAGTGCCAGGCCTGTCACTAGGAGGAGGGATATCTGGTCAGGGAGGGCAGAGGTGTTGGTCATGGCACTCATATAATGCAAGTGCTTCCGAGGTCAAGGGTCAAGGACAATATTATTGATAAGCTGGAGGAGTAATGTACTATGGCTTATGTGGTGATGCTTTCTATGCTTGGCTGGTGGAGCAATACAGTAAATCTGTTAAGCTTGTTTGCTGCCAATATTCATGCTAATTTTACAAGCCTTAAATACTGCAATATACTGAAATTTTATTAATTTACAAAGTTCGTTCCTTAAACTCTAGCTTTTACTTAGACACCCCAGCTTATTTCACCTGAAGATTAATCACCTTTAGGCTAACTGGTTGGGTGGGTTAGGTTAACAGTAATCTTAAGGTGTAATAAGCTGGGGTGGCTTCTCTTCAGGTGATCCTCTACTTCAACCACAGAGGAAGTTCACTCTGGTAGTATTTAATGTTTCTTTGGTTGTTCTTGTTAACTCTTCCCCTCCTCTCCTTCCCAGGCCTGCACTCCCCATCGTGTCCTGTTTGTATAATGATAATATTACTTTCACCAACTCCTCCTTATCCCTCCGTATCTCACACTTTGTTCTGCCATTTCTTCCCTTCCCTCATCTTTTCTTTCCTGTCTTGTCTTTTCTATCCTC
The DNA here is from genome assembly GCF_018991925.1 of Homarus americanus. Lineage (NCBI taxonomy): Eukaryota > Metazoa > Arthropoda > Malacostraca > Decapoda > Nephropidae > Homarus > Homarus americanus. Next base: position 6,962,857 of record NW_024723541.1, read on the forward strand.
TTTACCTATCTTTTCTTCTTTTTCACTCCTTCCCCTCTTCAACTCTCCTTCCGCCCTAAACTCCCCACCCCCCACCTAAACTCCCACCCGCCTCAAACTCCCCCACCCCACCCTCACCTCCCACCTCATCTACTTCTGTAGCTCGTACAGTTAGTTCATCATGGTGAGTGTTACGCCCGTATTATATATATATAATTATAACAACATCTTCCTTGAAGGTCGTCGTGTTTCAACCCGAGTTTTAAACTAAATGAGTGCTGAGACACCGCAGTACAGTATTAACAGGTGGTGTGGCGTAAATTAACTAATTCAATAAATTAATTTATAATATTGGAATTAGTTCATTTCCGCCACACCACTAATGCTGCGGTGTCAGGGTTACAACTCGGGTTTAGTATCTTCGAGATATTTGTTAATACGGGCGTTAATGTTTTCACAAGGGTGATGTGACGGGAGAATGGCGTGGGACGCAGGCATATCCTGTTGCATCATGCGTGTTGTCAAGTTGAAGACTCTGTATTTAAGCTAGAAACGCTTGGCAGAGACCTGGTACGATTTGGAAATAAGAACATTAGGATGGAGGAAACTGCAGTGGGCCTATTGACCCATACTGGGCAGTTCCGTTTACACCCAACCCCCATCGCTCATATATCCATCCAACCTATGTTTGAAGCTATCCAGGGTATTTGAGTTAATGATGATATTTGGTAACTTGTTCCACTCATCCACCACCCTATTTCCAAACCAATGTTTACCTATCTCGCCCCTAAATCTAAATTTGTCTAATTTAAAGCCATTGCTCTGAGTTCGCTCCTGGATGGATAGTTTGAGTACCTTTGTTATATCACATTTGTTTAGCCCTGACTTCCATTTATACACCTCGATCATATCTCCCCTCACGCTATGTCTTTCGAGGGAGTGCAAATTCAGATGCTTTAACCTGTCTCTATTCAAGGTTCCAAATACCTGGGATTAGTCTTGTCATTCTCCTCTGAATTCTTATCTAGGGATTCTATATCTAATATACTATAGGACTAGGCGTGTGTGTGTGTGTGTGTGTGTGTGTGTGTGTGTGTGTGTGTGTCTGTTCTGGGCAGCCGAAACGGTACAATTGTTTTTCATCAAACTTGGTGGAAAAATCCAAAATTCGTTGAGTGGAACAAACCTGGTCCCATGTCGATGGTTTCTTTAGGAAGGCATTAATTAACAATTTTATTTACGATGGAAAACGATGCAAGTCTACGGACTTGGCTCACCCTTATTCGCTGTATGCTGTAACGAGCGTTCAAACTTTCACAAGGGCACGAAGGGCCTGCGATCACTTGTCCATTCTGTAGTACGGTGACCAGAACTGAACTGCTCTAGGCTTTTTATTTTGGTGAGACACATGTCTGGAAAGTTTCTAAGGAATTGTCTTGTGTGTCTTAGTGGTATAATGGGTCTTCCACGTCTGCCTTCAAAGGTGACCAAGGACACCATTGGCTGTTGTGGATCTGTTCCCTTACTTGAACAACTACTGAATCATTGTTGAATAACTTAGTGAATAACTACTGAGTCATTGTTGAATAACCAAGTGAATAATTTGGTATTATACATTTAAGTATTATACATTTGGGTGAATGTTTATATAATACAAATGGTACTGTTACAGTATACCTCACCCTAGTATAAGTCATCCTAGTATACATCACTAATATGCATAAATCCTATACATGACTAGTATACCTCACCCAAGTATACATCACTAGTATACATCACCCTAGTATACATCACTAGTATACATCACCCTAGTATACATCAACCAAGTATTCATCGCCCTAGTATTCATCGCCCTAGTATACATCGCCCTAGTATACATCACTAGTATACATCATCCTAGTATACATAACTAGTATACATCACTATACATCACCCTAGTTTACATCACCCTAGTATACATAACTAGTATACATCACTATACATCACCCTAGTATACATCACTAGTATACATCATCCTAGTATACATAACTAGTATACATCACTATACATCACCCTAGTTTACATCACCCTAGTATACATAACTAGTATACATCACTATACATCACCCTAGTATACATCACTAGTATACATCATCCTAGTATACATAACTAGTATACATCACTATACATCACCCTAGTATACATCACCCTAGTATACATAACTAGTATACATCACTATACATCACCCTAGTATACATCACCCTAGTATACATCACCCTAGTATACATAACTAGTATACTATACATCACCCTAGTATACATCACTAGTATACATCATCCTAGTATACATAACTAGTATACATCACTATACATCACCCTAGTTTACATCACCCTAGTATACATCGCCCTAGTATACATCACCCTAGTATTCATCGCCCAAGTATTCATCGCCCTAGTATACATCACCCTAGTATACATCCGCCCAAGTATTCATCGCCTAGTATACATCACCCTAGTATACATCACTAGTATACATCATCCTAGTACACATAACTAGTATACATCACTATACATCACCCTAGTTTACATCGCCCTAGTTTATATCACCCTAGTATTCATCGCCCTAGTATACATCGCCCTAGTATACATCGCCCTAGTATACATCACCCTAGTATACACCACTAGTATACATCATCCTAGTATACATAACTAGTATACATCACTATACATCACCCTAGTTATCGCCCCAGTATACATCGCCCTAGTATACATCGCCCTAGTATTCATCGCCCTAGTATTCATCGCCCTAGTATACATCGCCCAAGTATTCATCGCCCTAGTATTCATCGCCCTAGTATTCATCGCCCTAGTATTCATCGCCCTAGTATTCATTGCCCTAGTATACTATCGCCCTAGTATTCATTGCCCTAGTATACATTGCCCTAGTATTCATTGCCCTATTCATCGCCCTAGTATTCATCGCCCTAGTATACACGCCTGCTATTCATCGCCCTAGTATTCATTGCCCCTAGTATTCATCGCCCTAGTATTCATCGCCCTAGTATTCATCGCCCTAGTATTCATCGCCCTAGTATTCATTGCCCTAGTATTCATTGCCTAGTATACATCGCCCTAGTATTCATCGCCCTAGTATACATCGCCCTAGTATACATCGCCCTAGTATACATCGCCCTAGTATTCATCGCCCTAGTATACATCGCCTAGTATTCATGCCCTAGTATTCATTGCCCAGTATTCATCGCCCTAGTATTCATCGCCCTAGTATTCATCGCCCTAGTATTCATCGCCCTAGTATTCACGCCCTAGTATTCATTGCCCCATATACATCTCAGTATTCATTGCCTAGTATTCATCGCCCTGATATACATCGCCCTAGTATTCATTGCCCTAGTATTCATAGCCTAGTATAATCGCCCTAGTATTCATTGCCCTAGTATTCATCGCCCTAGTATTCATCCCTAGTATTCATCGCCCTAGTATACATCGCCCATATTCATCGCCCTAGTATTCATCGCCCAGTATTCATCGCCCTAGTATTCATCGCCCTAGTATTCATCGCCCATCGCCCTAGTATTCATCTCCTATATTCATCGCCCTAGTATTCATCGCCCTAGTATTCATCGCCCTAGTATTCATCGCCCTTAGTATTCATTGCCCTAGTATTCATCGCCCTATTCATCGCCTAGTATTATCGCCCAAGTATTCATCGCCCTAGTATTCACGTTCTAGTATTCATCGCCCAGTATTCATCGCCCTAGTATACATCGCCCAAGTATTCATCGCCCTAGTATTCATCGCCCTAGTATTCATCGCCCTAGTATTCATCGCCCTAGTATTCATCGCCCTAGTATTCATCGCCCTAGTATTCATCGCCAGTATTCCTAGTATTCATCTAGTATTCATTGCCCTAGTATACATCGCCCTAGTATTCATCGCCCTAGTATTCATCGCCCTAGTATACACGTCTCTCAGTATACACGCCCTAGTATTCATCGCCCTAGTATTCATCGCCCTAGTATTCATCGCCCTAGTATTCATCGCCCTAGTATTCATCGCCCTAGTATACACGTCTCTAGCATTCTGCCTAGTATTCACGCTAGTATACATCGCCCTAGTATTCATCGCCCTAGTATTCATCGCCCTAGTACATGCCTAGTATTCATCGCCTAGTATTCATTCAGTATACATCGCCCTAGTATTCATCGCCCTAGTATTCATCGCCCTAGTATACATCGCCCTAGTATTCATCGCCCTAGTATACATCGCCCTAGTATTCATCGCCCTAGTATACATCGCCCAAGTATTCATCGCCCTAGTATTCATCGCCCTAGTATTCATCGCCCAGTATACATCGCCCTAGTATTCATCGCCCTAGTATACATCGCCCAAGTATTATCGCCCTAGTATACATCGCCCAAGTATTCATCGCCCTAGTATACATCGCCCATATTCATCGCCCTATTCATCGCCCTAGTATACATCATCGCCCTAGTATTCATCGCCCTAGTATTCATCGCCCTAGTATTCATCGCCCTAGTATACATCATGCCCAAGTATTCATCGCCCTAGTATACATCGCCCTAGTATTCATCGCCCTAGTATCATCGCCCTAGTATTCATCCCTAGTATACATCGCCCTAGTATCATCGCCTAGTATCCATTGCCCTAGTATTCATCGCCCTAGTATTCATCGCCCTAGTATACTCGCCCTAGTATACATCGCCCAAGTATTCATCGCCCTAGTATTCATCGCCCTAGTATACATCGCCCTAGTATTCATCGCCCAAGTATTCATCGCCCTAGTATTCACTTCCAAGTATTCATCGCCCTAGTATACATCGCCCTAGTATTCATCGTTATTCATGCCCTAGTATACACGCCCAAGTATTCATTGCCCTAGTATTCACTCAAGTATTCATCCTAGTATACATCGCCCCAGTATACATCGCCCTAGTATTCATCGCCCTAGTATTCATCGCCCTAGTATACATCGCCCAAGTATTCATCGCCCAGTATACATCGCCCTAGTATTCATCGCCCTAGTATACATATTCATCGCCCTAGTATACACGCCCAAGCATCGCCCCAGTATTCATCGCCCTAGTATACATCGCCCTAGTATTCATACTGCCCTCAGTATTCATCGCCCTAGTATTCATCGCCAGATATTCACCGCCTAGATATTACCGCCCTAGTATTCATCGCCCTAGTATACATCAAGCATTCATCGCCCTAGTATTCATTGCCCTAGTATTCATCGGCCTAGTATACATCGCCCAGTATTCATCGCCCTAGTATACATCGCCCAGTATACATCGCCCTAGTATACATCGCCCTAGTATTCATCGCCCAGTATTCATCGCCCTAGTATTCATCGCCCTAGTATTCATCGCCCAAGTATTCATCGCCCTAGTATTCATCGCCTAGTATACACGCCCTAGCATTCATCGCCCCATATTACTCGCCCAGTATTCACGCCCTGTATTCATCGCCCTAGTATTCATCGCCCCAGTATACATCGCCCTAGTATCTACCACAATTCTGCATACACGCCCTAGTATTCACGCCCTAGTATTCATCGCCCTAGTATTCATCGCCCTAGTATTCATCGCCCTAGTATTCATCGCCCAGTATTCATCGCCCTAGTATTCATCGCCCTAGTATACACGCCCAAGTATTCATCCCCTAGTATTCATCGCCCTAGTATTCATCGCCCTAGTATACATCGCCCTAGTATTCATCGCCCTAGTATTCATCCCCTAGTATTCATCGCCCTAGTATTCATCGCCCTAGTATTCATCGCCCTAGTATTCATCGCCCTAGTATACACGCCCTAGTATTCATCGCCCCTAGTATCACGCCCTAGTATTCATCCATAGTATTCATTCAGTATTCACGCCTAGTATTCATGCCCTAGTATTCATCGCCCTAGATACATCGCCCAAGTATTCATCGCCCTAGTATTCATCGCCCTAGTATTCACCCAGTATTCACGCCTAGCATTCATCCGCCCTAGTATTCATCGCCCTAGTATACATCGCCCCAGTATTCACGCCAGTATTCATCATCCCCCTAGTATACATCGCCCTAGCATTCATCGCCCTAGTATTCACGTCCTAGTATACATCGCCCTAGTATTCATCGCCCTAGTATTCATCGCCCTAGTATTCATCGCCCCTAGTATTCATCGCCCTAGTATTCATCGCCCTAGCATTCACGCCCCATATACATCGCCCTAGTATTCATCATCACCCCAGTATACATCGCCCCAGTATTCATCGCCCTAGTATCATCGCCCCAGTATTCATCGCCCTAGTATACATCGCCCCAGTTTCACGTCCTAGTATTCATCGCCCTAGTATTCATCGCCCTAGTATACATCGCCCTAGTATTCACGCCCTAGTATACATCGCCTAGTATTCATCGCCCCAGTATACACGCCCCAGTATCACGCCCTAGTATACATCGCCCAAGTATTCATCGCCCTAGTATTCATCGCCCCAGTATTCATCGCCCCAGTATACATCGCCCTAGTATTCATCGCCCTGTATTCACGCCCTAGTATTCATCGCCTAGCATTCATCGCCCAAGTATTCATCGCCCTAGTATTCATCGCCCTAGTATACACGCCCTAGTATTCATCACCCCTAGTATTCATCGCCCTAGTATTCATCGCCCTAGTATACATCGCCCCAGTATTCATCGCCCTAGTATTCATCGCCCTAGTATATCATCGCCCTAGTATTCATCGCCCAGCATTCATCGCCCTAGTATTCATCGCCCTAGTATTCACGCCCTAGTATTCATCGCCCTAGTATTCATCGCCCCAGTATTCATCGCCCCAGTTTACATCGCCCAAGTATTCATCGCCCCAGTATTCATCACGCCCAAGTATTCATCGCCCCAGATCACGCTAGTATACACGCCCAGTATTCATCGCCCCAGTATTCATCGCCCTAGTATTCATCCCCCAGTATACATCGCCTAGTATTCATCACCCTAGTATACATCGCCCCAGTATTCATCGCCCTAGTATTCACGCCCTATTCATCGCCCTAGTATACAACGCCCTAGTATTCACGTAGTATTCATCGCCCTAGTATTCATCGCCCTAGTATACATCGCCCCAGTATACATCGCCCTAGTATACATCGCCCCAGTATTCATCGCCCCAGTATATCACCCAGTATTCATCATCCCCTAGATATACATCGCCCTAGTATTCATCGCCCAGTATTCATCGCCCCAGTATTCATCGCCCCAGTATTCATCGCCCTAGTATTCATCGCCCCAGTATATACACGCCCTAGTATTCATCGCCCAGTATTCATCACCCTGCATACATCGCCAAGTATTCATCGCCCTAGTATTCATCGCCCCAGTATACATCGCCCTAGTATTCATCGCCCTAGTATTCACGCCCTAGTATTCATCGCCCCAGTATTCATCGCCCTAGTATTCATCGCCCTAGTATACATCGCCCTAGTATTCATCGCCCTAGTATACATCGCCCTAGTATTCATTGCCCTAGTATTCACGCCCTAGCATTCATCGCCCTGCATATACATCGCCCTAGTATTCATCGCCCTAGTATTCATCGCCCTAGTATTCATCGCCCTAGTATACATCGCCCCAGTATACATCGCCCAGTATTCATCGCCCCAGTATTCATTGCCCCAGTATACATCGCCCTAGTATTCATCACCCTGCATACATCGCCCAGTATTCATCGCCCCAGTATTCATCGCCCTAGTATTCATCGCCCTAGTATACATCGCCCAAGCATTCATCGCCCCAGTATTCATCGCCCTAGTATTCATCGCCCTAGTATTCATCGCCCTAGTATTCATCGCCCTAGTATTCACGCCCTAGTATACATCGCCCTAGTATTCATCGCCCTGTATACATCGCCCTAGTATTCATCGCCCTAGTATACACGCCCCAGTATTCATCGCCCTAGTATTCATCGCCCTAGTATTCATCGCCCCAGTATTCATCGCCCTAGTATTCATCGCCCAGTATTCATCGCCCTAGTATTCATCGCCCTAGTATTCATCGCCCTAGTATTCATCGCCCCAGTATTCATCGCCCTAGTATACATCGCCCAAGTATTCATCGCCCTAGTATTCATCATCCCTGGTATACATCGCCCAAGTATCGCCCTAGTATTCACGCTGCCCTAGTATACATCGCCCAAGTATTCATCGCCCTAGTATTCATCGCCCCAGTATTCATCCCCCTAGTATACATCGCCCTAGTATTCATCGCCCCAGTATACACATCGCCTAGTATTCATCGCCTAGTATTCATCGCCCCTAGTATTCATCGCCCTAGTATACATCGCCCCAGTATTCATTGCCCTAGTATTCATCGCCCTAGTATTCATCGCCCTAGTATACATCGCCCTAGTATACATCGCCCTAGTATACATCCTTAGTATTCACGCCCTAGTATACATCGCCCTAGTATTCATCACCTGGTATACATCGCCCCAGTATTCATCGCCCTAGTATTCATCGCCCTAGTATTCAATCGCCCTCAGTACATCGCCCCAGTATTCATCACCCTGGTTCACGCCCCAGTATACATCGCCCTAGTATTCATCGCCCAAGTATTCATCGCCCTAGTATTCATCGCCCTGTATACATCGCCCAAGTATTCACGCCTAGTATTCATCGCCCTAGTATTCATCGCCCCAGTATCGCCCTAGTATTCATCGCCCTAGTATACATCGCCCTGTATTCATCACCCCATACATCGCCCTAGTATTCATCGCCCTAGTATTCATCGCCCTAGTATACATCGCCCAAGCATTCATCGCCCCAGTATTCATCGCCCTAGTATACATCGCCCAAGTATTCACGCCCCAGTATTCATCGCCTAGTATACATCGCCCTAGTATACACGCCCTAGTATTCACGCCCTAGTATACACGCCCCAGTATTCATCGCCCTAGTATTCATTGCCCTAGTATTCATCGCCCTAGTATACATCGCCCCAGTATACATCGCCCTAGTATTCGCCCCAGTATTCACGCCCTAGTATTCATCGCCCTAGTATACATCGCCCTAGTATACATCGCCCCAGTATTCATCGCCCTAGTATTCATTGCCCTAGTATTCACGCCTTAGTATTATCGCCCTAGTATTCATCGCCCTAGTATACATCGCCCTAGTATACATCGCCCTAGTATTCATCGCCCTAGTATTCATCGCCCTAGTATTCCACGCCTAGTATTCATCGCCCTAGTATTCATCGCCCTAGTATACACGCCCTAGTATACATCGCCCTAGTATTCATCGCCCTAGTATTCATCGCCCTAGTATTCATCGCCCTAGTATTCAATGCCCTAGTATACATCGCCCTAGTATACACCCTAGTATACATCGCCCTAGTATTCATTGCCCTGCATCGCCCTAGTATACATCGCCCTAGTATTCACGCCCAAGTATTCATCGCCCTAGTATACATCGCCCTAGTATTCATCGCCCTAGTATTCATCGCCCTAGTATTCATCGGCCCAGTATACCGCCCTAGTATTCACGCCCTAGTATCTCTTCTGCCCTAGTATTCATCGCCCTAGTATTCATCGCCCTAGTATACATCGCCCCAGTATTCATCGCCCTAGTATTCATCGCCCTAGTATTCATCGCCCTAGTATTCATCGCCCTAGTATACATCGCCCAAGTATTCATCGCCCTAGTATTCATCCGCCCTAGTATTCATCACGCCTAGTATTCATCGCCCTAGTATTCATCGCCCTAGTATACTCTCAGTATTCATCGCCCTAGTATACACGCCCTAGTATTCATCGCCCTAGTATTCATCGCCCTAGTATTCATCGCCCTAGTATTCACGCCCTAGTATACATCGCCCTAGTATTCACATCGCCCTAGTCATATCATCGCCCTAGTATACATCGCCCCATTCACGCCCCAGTATACATCGCCTGGTATTCATCGGCCCTAGTATTCATCGCCCTAGTATTCATCGGCCCATACACGCCCTAGTATACATCGCCCTAGTATTCATCGCCCTAGTATTCAACGCCAGTATTCATCGCCCTATACATCGCCCTAGTATTCACGGCCCAGTATATCGCCCCAGTATTCATCGCCCTAGTATTCACGCCCTAGTATTCATTGCCCTAGTATTCACGCCCTAGTATACATCGCCCTAGTATTCACGCCTAGTCATACATCGCCCTAGTATACACGCTCTAGTATTCATCGCCCTAGTATTCATTGTAGTATACATCGCCCTAGTATTCATCGCCCTAGTATACATTGCCCTAGTATACATCGCCCCAGTATTCAAGCCCCAGTATATTATTGCCCTAGTATACATCGCCCCAGTATATCGCCCTAGCATTCATTGCCCTAGTATACACGCCCTAGTATTCATCGCCCTAGTATATCCACTGCCCTAGTATTCATCGCCCCATATTCATCGCCCTAGTATACATTGCCCTAGTATACATCGCCCAGTATTCATCGCCCTAGTATACATTGCCCTAGTATACATCGCCCTAGTATACATCGCCCCAGTATTCATCGCCCTAGTATTCATTGCCCTAGTATTCATTGCCCTAGTATACATCGCCCTAGTATTCATCGCCCCAGTATTCAATCGCCTAGTATTCATCGCCCCAGTATTCATCGCCCTCAGTATTCATTGCCCCTAGTATACATCGCCCTAGTATTCATTGCCCTAGTATACATCGCCTAGCATACATCTCAGTATACACGCCCTAGTATTCACGTCCCTGTCATACATCACTCCCCAGCATACATTGCCCCAGTATCTGCCAGTCTTATACACGCCCCAGTATACATGCCCTAGTATTCTGCCCCTAGTATACACGCCCCAGTATTCATGCCCCTAGCATCCACTGCCCCAGTATTCACGCCCCAGCATTCACGCCCCAGCATTCATTGCCCTAGTACACAGCCCTGCATACACGCCCCAGTATCATGCCGCCCCAGTATACATCAGCCCCAGCATACACGCCCAAGCATTCCACTCCCCAGTATACACTGCCCCAGTATACATCGCCCTAGCATCGCCGTCCCAGCATACATCGCCCTAGCACATCGTCCCAGCATCCACGCCCCAGCACGCCCTAGTATTCATTGCCCTAGTATACATCAGCCGTCTCAGCCATACATCGCCCAAGTATTCACGCCTAGCATACACGCCCTAGCACACGTCCTAGTATTCCGTCCCCAGTACATGCCCCTAGTATCCTGCCCTAGTATACATACTGCCCAGTATACACGCCCCAGTATATTCCGCCTAGTATTCATCGCCCTAGATATGCATCGCCCTAGCATACATCGCCCAGTATCTGTTGCCCCTAGTATACATCGCCCCTAGTATACATCGCCCTAGTATTCATCCCCTGTATTCACGCCCCATACATTGCCCTAGTATTCATTGCCCTAGTACATCGCCCTAGTATTCATTGCCCTAGTATACATTGCCTTCAGTATACATCGCCCTAGTATTCATTGCCTAGTATTCATTGCCCTAGTATACATTGCCCTAGTATACATCGCCCTAGTATTCATTGCCCTAGTATTCATTGCCCTAGTATACATCGCCCTAGTATTCATTGCCCTAGTATTCATTGCCCTAGTATACACGCCCTAGTATTCATCGCCCTAGTATACACGCCCCAGTATTCATTGCCCTAGTATACATCGCCCAAGTATTCATCGCCCTAGTATTCACGTTTAGTATTCATCGCCCTAGTATACACGCGCCTAGTATACATCGCCCTAGTATACATTGCCCTTGTATTCATTATCCTAGTATACATCGCCCTAGTATTCATTGCCCTAGTATTCATCGCCCTAGTATACATCGCCCTAGTATACGTTGCCCTAGTATACATCGCCCTAGTATTCATTGCCCAAGTATTCATTGCCCTAGTATACACTGCCCTAGTATACACGCCCTAGTATTCATTGCCCTAGTATACATCGCCCAGTATACATTGCCCTAGTATACATTGCCCAGTATACATTGCCCTGTATTCATTGCCCTAGTATACATCGCCCTAGTATTCATTGCCCTAGTATACATCGCCCTAGTATACATTGCCCTAGTATTCATTGCCCAAATATTTAATGCCCTAGTATATGCGTTCTAGTATGCATTGCACCCTAGTATACACGCCTAGTATTCATTGCCCCATACATTGCCCTAGTATAATGCCCTAGTATTCATCGCCCTAGTATTCACGCCCTATTCATCGCCCCTATACATCGCCCTAGTATATCGCCCTAGTATTCATCGCCCTAGTATACATCGCCCCAGTATTCATCGCCCTTGTATTCACGTTCTTAGTATACATTGCCCCTAGTATACATTGCCCCAGTATACATCGCCCTAGTATCGCCCTAGTATTCATTGCCCTAGTATACATTGCCCTAGTATTCATCGCCCTAGTATTCATCGCCCAGTATACACGCCTAGTATACATCGCCCTAGTATTCACGCCCTAGTATACACGCCCAGTATACATCGCCCTAGTATTCACGCCCTAGTATCTATGCCCAGTATACATCGCCCCAGTATTCATCGCCCTAGTATACACGCCTAGTATACATCGCCCTAGTATTCATCGCCCTAGTATTCATCGCCCTAGTATACATGCCCTAGTATACATCGCCCAGTATTCATTGCCCTAGTATACACGCCCTAGTATACATCACCCTAGTATTCATCGCCCTAGTATTCATCGCCCTAGTATACACGTCCCTAGTATATTTCGCCCTAGTATTCATCGCCTAGTATATCGCCCTAGTATTCATCGCCCTAGTATTCATTGCCCTAGTATTCATCGCCCTAGTATACATCGCCCTAGTATTCATCGCCCTAGTATACATTGCCCCAGTATACATCGCCCTAGTATTCATCGCCCTAATACTATCGCCCTAGTATCATTGCCCTAGTATACATTGCCCCAGTATTCATCGCCCTAGTATACATCGCCCTAGTATATCATCGCCCTAGTATTCATCAGCCTAGTATACATCGCCCTAGTATTCATCGCCCTAGTATTCCTTCCAGCCCACGCCCCAGTATACATCGCCCCAGTATTCATCGCCCTAGTATACACGCCCTAGTATTCATCGCCCTAGTATACACAGTTCTAGTATTCATCGCCCTAGTATTCATCGCCTAGTATTCATCGCCCTAGTATTCATTGCCTTAGTATTACTGCCCTAGTTCATCGCCCTAGTATACATTGCCCTAGTATACATCGCCCTAGTATTCTTCGCCCAGTATTCATCGCCCTAGTATACATCGCCCTAGTATCATCGCCCTAGTATACATCGCCCAGTATTCATCGCCCTAGTATATGCTCCCAGTATTCATCGCCCTAGTATACATTGCCCTAGTATACATCGCCCTAGTATTCACGCCTAGTATTATCGCCCTAGTATTCATTGCCCTAGTATACATCGCCCTAGTATTCATTGCCCTAGTATACATTCGCCCTAGTATACATCGCCTAGTATTCATCGCCCTAGTATTCATCGCCCTAGTATTCATCGCCCTAGTATTCATTGCCCTAGTATACATCGCCCTAGTATTCATCGCCCTAGTATACATTGCCCTAGTACATCGCCCTAGTATTCTTCGCCCTAGTATTCACGCCCTAGTATACATTGCCCTAGTATTCATCGCCCTAGTATTCATCGCCCTAGTATTCATCGCCCTAGTATTCATCGCCCTAGTATATCATCGCCCTAGTATTCATCGCCCTAGTATTCATCGCCCTTATTCATTCCTAGTATTCATTGCCCTAGTATTCATCGCCCTAGTATTCATCGCCCTAGTATACATTGCCCTAGTATTCATCGCCCTAGTATTCATCGCCCTAGTATACATCGCCCTAGTATTCATCGCCCTAGTATTCATCGCCTAGTATACATTGCCCTAGTATTCAACGCCCTAGTATTCATTGCCCTATATACATTGCCCAGTATACATCGCCCTAGTATTCATTGCCCTAGTATACATCGCCCTAGTATTCATCGCCCTAGTATTCATTGCCCTAGTATACATTGCCCCTAGTATACATCGCCTAGTATTCATTGCCCTAGTATACATCGCCCTAGTATTCATTGCCTAGTATACATCGCCTATTCATCGCCCTAGTATTCATCGCCCTAGTATACATCTCATTTTCCTCCTCCTCTCTCCTCCTCCTCCTCCTTATGCTGTTCTCCTCCTCCTCCTCCCCCTCCTCCCCCATATAAGTATCCTTGGTGCTATTTCTTATTTTCTCTACCAGGCAACCATCTCTTTCTCTCTTTTCCTTGTCTTTTTTTCTTTGCCAAACCTCTCCCCTGTCCCCAGAGAAGAAAAGGTCGTGCTCCTTGATGACTTCAGTGCCAGAGTTGGCAGATATACTGACATATGGCAGGGAACCATAGGGAGAAATGGATTAGGCAAGTGTAATCCCAACGGCCTACTCCTCCTCAGCAAGTGTGCTGCACACAACCTCACTATCACCAATACCTGGTTTAGGCAGGCTGATAAGTTCAAGGGTTCGTGGCAACACCCACGATCCAAACACTTGTATCTCATTGACTAGATCACTGTCAGAGAAAAGAGACGCCACTGCGACACTGATCATCGGCTCGCCAGAGCCAAGCTCTCACTTCACGTCGCCCCAAAACGGCAAAGGCAGCAAGCCTCCAGAAGAAGTTTTAACACTAAGAGTCTGGAGGATCCAGCAGTAGCACCTGCTTTCAGAGAGCAGCTCGAACATGGGCTGATAAACAACCCGACAACAAACAACCCAAATCCCAGTGCCGAATGGGATATTCTCGACACTATCATGAAAAAAAAAACTGCAGAGAGACCCTCGACCAGATCGAAAGAATACACCAGGACTGGTTTGATGAAAATGACCCGGCAATTAATGTACTCTTAAATGATAAAGTTACTGCTTTAACTGACTGACAGAACACCCCACAGTCTCGAACCAAAGCTGATACCTGCCGCAAGAAGAAAGCGGCGGCTGAACGGGAACTTCGCAATCTAATGAACGACTGGTTTAAAAATAAAGCGTGTGAAACACAAGAATTTGCAGATGAGCACAAGATGCGCGAATTTTTCAATTCCACTAAAACATTTTATGGGCCAATCACTCGTGGCGCAGCCCTCCTCTGCTCATCCGACGGTAACTCCCTAATTAAAGATGATGATACCTTCAGCACTGGAAAGAGCACTACCATTCACTGCTCAACCGAAACACTGATGTGGATTTCCTGACTACCCAGCAGGTCCCTCAGCATCCAGAGCTGACTCACCGCAGGTATCCTCCATCCCTGGATGAGGTAGCTACTGCCATCAAACAGATAAAAAATAACAAAGGCTCAGGGCCTGATTGGAATCCCAGCCGAGGTGTTTAAAGTAGGAAGACCTCTGCTTCCCATCCGTCTCCACTCTCTCTTGGAGAATATATGGGAAAAGGAGGAAATCCCCGAAATTCGTAATGACGCCTCCATTGTCAATATTTATAAAAACAGGGGAGACCGGTCAGACTGTTGCAACTACCACAGGATCTCGCTGCTGTCCGTAGCTGGCAAATTATCGCCCAAGTTCTCCTAAAGAGACTTCTTCCTGAGGCGGGAAACTTCCTCCCAGAATCTCAATGTGGCTTTAGACCATCACGTGGCACCACTGATATGATCTTTGCTGCCCTCTAGATACAGGAAAAGTGCAGAGAACAGCGTCGTGACCTGTACACGGCTTTCATTGACCTAACCAAGGCCTTTGAATCAGTCAACAGGGAAGCCCTTGTGGACCCTCAGCTGTTTTGGCTGCCCACCAAAATTCATTGCCATTATGAGGCAACTCTACAATGCCATGAACGGCAATGTCCTCCACAATGGCACCCAGTCTGAGTTCTTCCCCATCCAAACAGGGATTAAACAAGGGTGTAATGGCACCAACTCTCTTTTACATTTTCTTACTGCCTTCCTTGGTCGTGCAAGTGCCAATATAGCCGGCGTGGTCTATTCAACATAAGATGACTCCAGGCAAGAACACCTGTGTCAGCAGCTTCCATTACTGAACTTCAGTAACGACCTCACCCTTGTTGCTCACACTGAACGAGACCTATAGGAGATCCAGAACACCTGCTCATATGCTTATGCACACTTTGGCATTGAGGTGAATGTACGTAAGATTCAGATTCTCTTTCAACCTGCCCCTGGTTCAGACATTCTCCACCACCCATCCAACGTAACGGTACTACCCTCTCTAATGTTACCCACTTTCAGTATCTTGGCTCTCACCTGTTCACGACCGCAGACATCGATGAAGAGATTCAGCACCGGATCAGATGTGCATCTCAAGCCTTTGGCGGACTCCGAAGCCGTGTCTTCAGCTGTAGGGAGCTGAAGTTATCTCCAAAGCTGCATGTACATCGAGCAGTGGTCGTCCCCACCCTTCTATATGGCAGCGAGACATGGTCACATACAGGAGGCACCTCAAGGTCCTTGAAAACTTTGACCAATGCAGTTTATGTTCCATCCTCCAAGTTTGCTGGGAAGACAAGCGAACAGATGCCAATATTCTTGCTGTCACCAACTGTAGGAGCATTGACGCTACCATTATCCATGAACAACTACGTTGGATTGGCCATGTTTCCCGCATGGACGACAGTAGACTGTCAAAGCAGCTACTTTACAGTCACCTAACGAATAGTAAACGTAACGCCGGCGAACAACAGAAAAGTTATGAGGATAGTGTTAAGACAAACTTGAAAAAGTGCCAAATCGACCTCCTCACCTGGAAGACTGCAAATCGAGGCAGAAAAGCGCCAATGCTGGAAAGACGCTGCCGCCTCCCCTCTGGCACTAGATGTAGCCCTCCACATGTACAGCATACATGAACGACTCTGCCGGTTCCGTAACGGCCTCTGTAGTCACTAATGAAGGTGACATCCCAAATAACTCATATCTGTGTATCATAGCTGGATGAATCTCATACTCTATTCCGAGTGGCAGCGAAGTAGGAACTAGTAGTAGCAGTAGTAGTAGTAGTAGTGTGTGTGTGTGTGTGTGTGTAATAATAATAATAATAATAATTAACGGTTTATTGAAAGAGCTTGGCAGCCAGAAGGAAAATACAGTTACATATTTGGGGAATGGGTTGAATTACAAATAATATACAAGACACATAAGTGACACAATAAGACATATAATAACTAGATGGGGAAAAGCTAAACTACAGTTCATTTCAACATAGTGACAGTGTAGGGAGCAGTGTTACTGGGAGTGAATACACTGATTTATTACATGTTATTGATAATTTTACAATGGTTGGACTGGGCTGTTCTTATAGCGACTGTCCGTGCACGTATGGGCTGGATGCGGTTGTGTCGAAAGCAATCTGGACAGGGATCTCAGGTAGTAGGGGCTGCATGGGGATGGTAGAAGCTTCTACCAAATTTGCAGATGAGGCCGTGGTGATGGTCAGTGAGAGTCGAAAGGGTCAGTGTGTTGAGCGCCTGATATGTGTGTGTGTGTGTGTGTGTGTGTGTGTGTGTGTGTGTGTGTGTGTGTGTGTGTGTGTGTGTGTGTGTGTGTGTGTGTGTGTGTGTGTGTGTGTGTGTGTGTGTGTGTGTGTGTGTGTGTGTGTGTGTGTGTGTGTGTGTGTGTGTGTGTGTGTGTGTGTGTGTGTGTGTGTGTGTGTGTGTGTGTGTGTGTGTGTGTGTGTGTGTGTGTGTGTGTGTGTGTGTGTGTGTGTGTGTGTGTGTGTGTGTGTGTGTGTGTGTGTGTGTGTGTGTGTGTGTGTGTGTGTGTGTGTGTGTGTGTGTGTGTGTGTGTGTGTGTGTGTGTGTGTGTGTGTGTGTGTGTGTGTGTGTGTGTGTGTGTGTGTGTGTGTGTGTGTGTGTGTGTGTGTGTGTGTGTGTGTGTGTGTGTGTGTGTGTGTGTGTGTGTGTGTGTGTGTGTGTGTGTGTGTGTGTGTGTGTGTGTGTGTGTGTGTGTGTGTCAGATAAGGTTTAGATGAGGTTTTTTCTCTAATACGAAGCCATAATAACGTAGACCTCACTTCTCATGTCCGCTGAGTGAGGCGGTCATTAGGTCATGTATCGCTGTTCTTATTTCACCTGATGAGGAAACCTAACCTAACCTGTCTCGGCTTGGCGTCTGTCACTAATCCACGGTATAAGACATCTGAAACCCGAGGTATGTATGTATGTACAGTATGTATATATGGCGACCTGTGGTATAAAGGTCAGAATGCTCGCCCCGCAAGCAAGGGTACCCGGGTTCGAATACTGGGCAGGGTGAAACCATGGGTAAGTCTCTTTTCGCCATTTGCCTCTGTTTACCCAGCAGAAATTGAGAACCTGGATATTGATCGATTTGCCGATCGTGTTCAGGGGTACTGGGTTAGCCAGTTCAGTTGGCGAGTTGTCCGGTCTTCTCGGAATATTCCTTGACACTGGGTCATGCAGCTCGTTAATTCTGGGTGTGGTTGTTGTGTTAGCGACAGCTTCTACACCTTAAACAAATTCACACCTAGGTGGCCCTTAGGTCAGCCATCCTTGTTACACGAGGGGCAACCATTATGTATGTATGTATGTATGTAATAATAATAATAATGATAATAATAACAACAACAATAAACGGTTTATTAATAGAGTTGCAGCCAGTGGCTGAAAATATACAAACTTACCTTTGATTTAGACATAATGATATGCGTTGAATACATTTGCAGGGCTGTACACTACATAAATCAGGAGTTGTTTATTATTTTAACAATAGATGGGATGGTGCTATTCTTATATCTATCAGTGTGGGCTCTTATGGGCTGAATTTTGCTGTAGTGGCGGACTGCGCGAGGTGGGTTGGGGACTGCCGGTGGCAGGAGGTGGCGATGACAAGGATGGTGCAGTAGTCCACTGCCAAACCTTGCTAGTGCTTGGTGGTTGAGGTCTGAGGGATGGCATTTCCAGGGTGGAGAGAGCGTTGATGTAGCCGGAGTAGTCTGCGCCGAGCATGATTCTGCAGGCCCTTTTCTGTACCTTCTCTAGCCGACGTTGTTGGGTAGAGTTGAGAGAAGACGACCAGACTGGTAACGCATACGTTAGTTTGGGGAGAATAAAAGCGTTGTAGATAGTCCTCAGCTCTGGCGTGGGTGCCCCAAGTGACCAAAGTCGTCGTAGCATGTAGAGTCGGTATGAGGCTGCCTTGATTGTGTTGTTTACATGGGCTTTCCAGTCCAGTTTGTGGTGTATGTATGCATGCATGTATGTATAATCAAGCTGCGTGTTTGTGATGGTCTGACGGCGCAGCATTAGAGGTAGCGTTACCACCCGTAATTTTAGATTAACTTCTACGAATACGAGTGTTCGCATGATTACCTTCAAACACCTTCATAGCCTGCGCAGGTGTGTGTACGTGTCTGTGCCCGCGCGCACGCTAGAAAAGGTGCCCAAAACATAGACTGTCTAAAACAAAAAAACATCCTAACTGAGCAACCGCACCCAGTATGGTCGATCATCCTTACGCTGTCGAAAACACAATCATAATAACATATCAAAGCAAAAACAAACTGTACATCCTCTTGTGGTCGCTGTATGGAATGTCAAGAATCCTTTTGGATACTGACACAAATATCGTCCTGAAAGAAAAAATGCCCTTGTGACAAAAGAGCTATCTAGGTATAACATCGATGTAGCAGCCATTCGTGAGTCCCGGCTGTTAGGGTAAGCCTGCTGTGGAGTGGAACCGGATTTAAGGAGTTAGCTTTGTCATTCACCAATCCCTCCTACATAGGCGAACTAAAATGCCTGTTAGGATCAACGAGCGCCTCATGACGCTCCGAATCCCACTGAATTACTCATGTCATGTCTTCATCAGTGCATACGCCCCAGCACTGGATAAAGAAGATGACATCAAGAAGGCCTTTTACGCTAACCTTGGCAGAGTGTTAACCTCTGTCCCCAGAGAAGATAAGGTTGTGCTCCTTTGTGACTTCAGTGCCAGAGTTGACAGAGATGCTGACTTATGGCAGGGAACCATAGGAAAAAACGGAACGAGCAAGTTAAATCCCAACGGCCTACTCCTCAGCACGTGTGCTGCACACACCATTACTATCACCAATACCTTGTTTAGGAAGGCCGATAACTTCAAGGATTCTTGGCAACAGCCACAATCCAAATATTGGTATCTCAATGACTACATCATTGTCAGAGAAAGATCGTCGAGATGTTCTCACCACCCAAGCCATGCGTGATGCAGACCACTGTGAGAAAGATCACCAGCTCGTCAGACATATACTCTGCCTTCACATCGCCCCAAAATGGCGAAGGCAACAACCCCCCAGAAGAGGTTTTAATACCAAACGACTGGAGGATCAATTGGTAGCACATGCTTTTAGATAGCAGCTTGAGGACTAGCTGATGTACAACCCAGCAACAAACCACCTAAATTCGAGTGCTGGTTGGGGGTATCGTCGACGCTGTACTGACAGAAACCTGCAGCGAGACCCTCGGCAGATTCGAAAGAAAGCACCAAGACAGGTTTGATGAAAACGACCCAAAAATCGAAGTACTCGTCGACAGTAAACGTGTTGCTCTCACTGCCTGGTAGAAAACCCTCAGTCTCACACCAAAACTGATACCTTCCACGAGAAGAAAGCGGTGGCCCAGCGCAAAAAATTAGGGATCAACGCAAGTTGCGTGAATTTTTCAACTCGACTAAAACAATATATTGACCAAAATTCATGGCGCCGCCCCCTTCCGCTCATCCAACCGTAACTCCATAATTAAAGACGAAGTAGGCATTCGTCAGCTCTGGAAAGAACCCTACCATTCTCTGCTCAACCGAGACACTGATGTGGATGTCCTGACTTCACAGCAGGTCCTTCAACATCCAGAGCTGACTCACCTCGGCTATCCTCCATCCCTGGATGAGGTAGCTACTGCCATCAAACATGAAAAATAACAAAGCCTCGAGAGCCTGATGGAATCCCTACCGAGGTGCATAAAGCAGGAGGACCTATGCTCACTAACCGCCTCCAGTCTCTCCTGGAGAATATCCAAGAGAATGGGAGAAGTAGGAAATTCCCGAACTCTAAAAGATGCCCTCATGGTCAATATTTATAACAACAAGAGAGACCTGTCAGACTGTGGCAACTCCCACAGGGTCTCGCTGCTGTCCGTAGCTGGAAAGATTATCGCCAGAGTTCTCCTAAACAGATTTCTTTCTGAGGCGGAAAACTTCCTCCCAGAATCTCAATGTAGATTTAGATCATCTCGTGGCACCACTGACATAATCTTTGCTGCCTGCCAGATACAGGAAAGCTGCAGAGAACAACATCGTGACCTGTGCATTGCCTTCATCGACCTTACGAAGGCCTTCGACTCAGTCAACAGGGAAGCTCTCTGGTAGTGCTCAAGAGGGCAACCCGTGTCGTTTTGGTTGCCCACCAAAATTCATCACCATTGTGAGGCAACTCTGCAATGGCATGAATGACAGAGTCCTGCATTATGGCACCCAGTCTGAGTTCTTCCCCATCGAAATGGGGGTAAAACAAGGATGAGTACTGGCACTATTTTCCGTTTTCTTGGCCGGTGCCAATTTATCTGGTGCGGTGGGCATCCTGTACTGGATGAAAGGTCATTCAACAAAACGATTCTTGCAGGAACAAAGGTGTAGACCGCTTCCTTTACTGAACTTCAGTATGCAGACGACCTCACCCTCGTCGCTCACACTGAATGAGACCTACAGGAGATCCTGAACACTTATGTAGATGCGTATGCACACTTAGACCATGAAGTGAATGCACATAAGACTCCGATTCTCTTTCAGCCTGCCTGTGGTTCAGCCACACCTCCATCATCCATCCAGATTAACAGTACTGCCCTCTCTAATGTTACCCATTTTCAGTAACGTAGCTCCCACCTGTCCACCACCGCGGACATCGATGAAGAGATTCAGCATCGGATCAGTTGTGCATCTCAAGCCTTTGGCAGACTCTGTAATCCTATCTTCAGCTGTAGGGAGCTGAAATTATCTACACAATTGCATGTGTATCGAGCAGTGGTCCTCCCCACCCTGCTGTATGGCAACGAGACATGGGTCACATACAGGAGGCCCTTCAAGGCACTTGAAAACTTTGACCAACGTAGTCTACGTTCCATCATTCAAGTTCGCTGGGCGACACCAAATGTGGGAGCATCGAGGCTACCATTATCCACGAACAACTACGTTGGACTGGTCATGTTATCCTCATGGACGACAGAATACTCCCAATGCAGCTACTTTACAGTCACTTAACGAATAGTAAACGTAATGCTGGCGGGGAACTGAAAATGTACATGGATAGTCTTAACACAAACCTGAAACAGTGCCAAATCGACCCCCTCACCTGGGAAACACTTACTCCACATCGTAACGCTTGGAGGAGCACCACACGATATGTCAATAATTTCGAATTAGCCCGACTGCACACCGAGGCAGAGAAGCCCGAACTCCGGAAAGACGCTTCTGCCGCCCCTGCAGCATTAAATGTAGCCCTCCACACGTGCACCATCTGTGGACGACCCTGCCGGTCCCGTGTCGGCCTCTACAAGGTATAGTCACCCCAGAGCTCACCAACGAAGGTGACATCCTTAATAATTCATATCATTGTATCATAACTGGATGGTCGTCATACTCGATTCCAAGTGACAACAAAGTAGTAGTAGTAGTAGTTTGTGTGTATATATATATATATATATTTCATTAGCCCAATAAAGCACGCGGACTTCTACATACAATCAACACCTCAACCCGCCAGGATTCGAACCCACGGCACACAAGCCTATGACTGTGACCGGGGAACGCTAACCGCTGGACCACCAGGATACAAAAGCAGTCCTAGACTTTTGTTATATTTCACACAAAGCCTGTTCAACGAGCTTATGGCGTCACCTAATGGGGACCACCTATACTTAGGTGGTCAGAGTAACGTTTACCAAATCCGGCTTCGAAACACGAGGATCCATATATATTTCATTAGCCCAATAAAGCACGCGGACTTCTACATACAATCAACACCTCAACCCGCCAGGATTCGAACCACGGCACACAAGCCTATGATGAGACGGGAACGCTAACCGCTGGACCACCAGGATACAAAAGCAGTCCTAGACTTTTGTTATATTTCACACAAAGCCTGTTCAACGAGCTTATGGCGCCGTGAACCTCTAATGGGGACCACCCGTATCACTTAGGTGGTTAGAGTAACGTTTTACCAAATCCGGCTTCGAAACACGAGGATCCATATTTATTTCATTAGCCCAATATGTGTGTGTGTGTGTCAGCCTTGATCCATTATCTAACACTCCATTATAGGATATCAATGGACGCGCCTTGACGGACTCGCCTCGCCCACCACAAACATTTATTCTACTGCTCTCCCAACCTGCTGCTGGAATGTTGCACAGCGCCCAGCAACATTGCAAAGTGCCTCGGGAACATGGAACGTTGTACAATGCGATAGAAAACGTTGCACAGCCCCCTGGGAACGTAGCACAGCGTATGTGTTATAGTATAGTTTCCAAATTGATATTCACGATACTAAGTAAACTTTAAACTTAAGTACCACTAGCACAGGGAGTACATTAATATTAAAAATTGTCACATCTGTGCTGCCACTGTGAACTAAGTGTCACTGTCAGTGCCTGTAAAATACTTGTCCCACCATTGTCCACCAAACACCAAAGCCAAAAGTTTGGATATTTATTTAAAATGCAAAAATCAATCGAACAGGCGAAGGACTCGCGGGTGTAAGCAAAGTGGGAGGAATACATGGTAATTGAGGAGTCTGCAAGAGCGATAGGAAACGGTGCCTAACAAAGGACACGCTATACGCAGGAAGACCCAACAGAGTGCCGGTCTGTGTGGTGGGCAGTTGAGAGAGCTGCTGTGTTATGTAGTAGTCAACAAGCTTTCAGTAATGATGAGCATCTTATCGACGCTTCCAAGAACTGGTAGCGTGTGTTAGGACCCGACTGAATATTCTGTGAGGATATAAACCAACGTGGCGGAGGAGAGCTGGGTCGTTGTCTCTACACTTCTTTATGTCAAAATGCTCTCAAGATCGACAGTCATTTGGGTCAAGAGTCCTACCATCTGAACTTTAGACAACCCCATCGAGATCAACTGAACTTTAGACACCCCCAGGTAGATTAATTTAACTTTAGACACCCAAACCGAGAATAATTGAATTTTGGACACCCCCAGGGAGATTAATTTAACTTTAGACACCCCCAGGGAGATTAATTGAATTTTGGACCCCCAGGGAGATTAATTTAACTTTAAACAACCCCAGGGAGATTAATTTAACTTTAGACACCCCCAGGGAGATTAATTGAATTTTGGACACCCCCAAGGAGATTAATTTAACTTTAAACAACCCCAGGGAGATTAATTGAACTTTAGACACCCCCAGGGAGATTAAGTGAACTTTAGACACCCCTAGAGAGATTAAGTGAACTTTAGACACCCCCAGAGAGATTAAGTGAACTTTAGACACCCCCAGAGAGATTAAGTGAACTTTAGACACCCCCAGGGAGATTAAGTGAACTTTAGACACACCCAGGGAGATTAAGTGAACTTTAGACACACCCAGGGAGATTAAGTGAACTTTAGACACCCCCAGGGAGATTAAGTGAACTTTAGACACACCCAGGGAGATTAAGTGAACTTTAGACACCCCCAGAGAGATTAAGTGAACTTTAGACACCCCCAGGGAGATTAAGTGAACTTTAGACACCCCCAGGGAGATGAAGTGAACTTTAAACACACCCAGGGAGATTAAGTGAACTTTAGACACCCCCAGAGAGATTAAGTGAACTTTAGACATCCCCAGGGAGATTAAGTGAACTTTAGACACACCCAGGGAGATTAAGGGAGATTAAGTGAACTTTAGACACCCCCAGGGAGATTAAATGAACTTTAGACACCCCCAGAGAGATTAAGTGAACTTTAGACACCCCCAGAGAGATTAAGTGAACTTTAGACACCCCCAGGGAGATTAAGTGAACTTTAGACACACCCAGGGAGATTAAGTGTACTTTAGACACCCCCAGGGAGATTAAGTGAACTTTAGACACCCCCAGGGAGATTTAGTGAACTTTAGACACCCCAAGGGAGATTTAGTGAACTTTAGACACCCCCAGGGAGATTAATTGAACTTTAGACACCCCCAGGGAGATTAATTGAACTTTAGACACCCCCAGGGTTAGGTCAACTCAAATCGAGGGAGTGCAAACTAAGATGCTTTAACCTGTTTCTGTATTCAAGGTTTCTGATGCCCGGGATTAGTCTTGTCATTCTCCTCTGGATTCTTTCCAAGGATTCTATATCCATTCTGTAATACGGTGACCAGAACTGAACTGCGTAATCCAGGTGAGGTCTCACAAGCGCTAGATATAATTTTAAGATGACCTCGCTAGTCTTGTAACTAACACTCCTTTGTATGAACCCAAGTTCTTTATTAGCCTTGTTACGAGCAAAAACACATTGTTTACTTGGCTTAAGATTCCTGCTTATCATTACTCCTAAATCTCTCTCGCAGTCGGATTCCTCAATGGCATCGTTGTTCATCTGGTAACTGGTTTCCCTGTTTACATCTGCTATACTGAGTACTTTACATTTGTCTACACTGAATTTTATCTGCCATTTTTCCGACCATTCAAAAAATTTGTTTAGATCTTCCTGTAGTTTTGCAGAGTCCTCGTCAGATTTAATTACTCGTCCTATTTTAGTGTCATCAGCAAATTTACTTATGTTGCTGTCTATGCCGATATCTATGACGTTTATGTATATAATAAATAATAATGGTCCAAGTACTGAGCCTTGGGGAACTCAACTAGTAACGTTGCTCCAATGCGATTTAGTGCCGTTTATGTTCACTTGCTCTTTCCTGTCCCGTAACCACGCCTTAATCCATTAAAGGATATTACCTTTGATGCCATGAACTTCTACCTTTCTAATTAGTCTTTCGTGGGGGACTCTGTCGAAGGCTTTGCTAAAGTCGAGATATACCACACCATAATTGTGCCCCTCGTCCACTGATTCGAAAACTGATGAAAAGAATGTTAATGGATTAGTTAGACATGAATGCCCGCTTGTGAAGCCATGTTGGGAATCATTGATCAACTTGTGTTTCTCCAGGTGGTTTCGAATAGAGTTTGAAATGTTTGATTCTAGTAATTTGCCTACTATTGATGTTAAACTGATTGGGCCGTAGTTAGATAGTGATCTATCCCCCCTCTTGAAAATCGGTATTACATTCGCTATCCTCCAGGATTCTGGTACTACACCTGTTTTTAATGACATGTTAAACAACTTTGCTAAGGGCATACTAAGCTCTTCCTTACATTCCTTTAATACTCTGGCAAATATCTCATTGGGACCAGGTGACTTATTAGGCTTCAGTTTGTCTATTTGCTTATTTACATCGTTACTAGTCACAACTATCTCGCTTAATTTGTTTTCTTCACTATCTCTGAATAGAGTCGGTGCCTCGGGTATCATGTTTAAATTTTCTGTGGTGAAAACTGTTGAAAAATATTTATTCAGATTATTGCTCATTTCTCCGTCGTTATCAGTTAGCTCGCCGGTATCTGAATGTATTGGTCCAATCTTATCTCGTGTTTTAGTTTGATACATTTGGTAGAATCCTTTGGGGTTTGTCTTCGCCTCCTTTGCTATCTTCAGTTCATTATTTTCTTTGCTTTTCTTATCTCGGTCTTACCCTACCGGCCAATACCTTATAATACTCCCGGAGGTAAATTTCGCCACGATTTATCCTTCTACCTATAGCCTTCCTTTGGCCAATAATGTTCTTTAAATAATTATTTATCCATTTAGGGTCATTGTTGTCTGATCTGAGTTTTTTGTATGGTATGTTCTGCCTTTGTGCATTAAGTAACTCGTTATTTAAATTGTCGTGGACTCGGCAATCTCAGATCTCATTATCAGGTCGGTGTCAACTGTCAGGTTCACGCCCAAGCGCGACACCTCCTCTCTCAGCTGCCTCTTTAAACTATCAAAGTTTGCCCTTCTGAAATCTGGGAATTTAATGGAATTTTCCTTATGTCTGACCTGAAAGTCTAACTGGAATCTAATTTCTTTGTGATCGCTGTTTGCAAGTTCGTTCCCTACCTCAACATTGCTAATGAGGCATTCTCTGTTCGACAGAACTAAATCGAGTTTTATGTTGATTTAGGAAACAGTCTTGGATCGTTTCGAGGAAATCCTCTGATACTGAGTTACCAGTAAGGTCAGTCCAATCTATTTGGCCAAGGTTAAAATCGCTTACTATACAGACTTTGTTGTGTATGGAAGCCCTGCGCATCTCATCCCAGATAAGTCTCTCATTAACTCTATCAAGATTGGGAGGTCTATATATTACTCCTATGATTAATTTTTCCCTACCGTCGATTAATTCTATCCAAATTGTTTCTGTATTCAGTTCAGTTTTTATTTCCTTATTTATTTCACACTTCAGATTATCCCTGACATAGATTGCTACTCCGCCTCCTTTCCTGGACAGCCTATTGGTATGGAACAATTTGTAATCCGCAATTTGGTATTCGACAGGTAACTCATGTGAGTCTAGGTTGATCCATGTTTCAGTGAATGCTATTATATCGATTTTTTCGGTGCATACCAAGGCCCTAATATCATCCATTTTATTTCTCATACTTCTTCTGTTCGCGTAGTAGACATTTAGGTTAATCGTGTCCTGAGTCCTCCCTTTACCGAGTTTAGGTCTTAACTCGCTCTCTAATTTAGCTTTTTCATCATTCCTAACACTATTTCCCTGTAACCTTTTACTTTGTTTACCCGTTCCCACTGCAGTCTCCTCCACCCCCATGCCCATATGTTCCCCTAGTAGTTTAAAGTCTTCGATATCTTTTTAACTGCCCCCTCTAGAGACCCCACCAGGGTTGCCACCCCATTCCGAGACAGGTGCACCCCATCCCTAGCATAAAGGTCCCTTCTGCTGTAGAAGTTGACCCAGTTGTCAATGAATGGGACTGATATTGACTTGCAATATCTGTCAAGACGGTCGTTGACACCAACTGCCCTTGACAACCATTCACTGCCAACTCTCCTTCTAGGCAGGACACCGCATATGATATTATGATAGGGATCCCTCCCTTAGTCCTAATATGATTTATAGCTGCCTTGAACTTATCAAGAAGTTCCTCGCTCCTACACCGGCCAATATCATTGCCTCCTGCACTGACATGTTCAGAGCACGTGATAAGGTGTGCCCACGGGAAGCCGCGTCATATTGTGCTGAGCTCAGGCATTAAGTAGCCGGCTCCCTGGCCACCTAAAGCGGGCAGTAGTTTGATATCCTTGACAAGAGGAAGACGTTATTTGAGAGCCATCGTGGATGGTTCCGTCTTCCGTCGAGGGAGGACGACGTACATATTCCGTTCTCCGTCGATGGGTCACTACTCATTAGATTGTTACTCAACGCCTCACACAGATCGGACGTATAATAGAAGGTTCTCTTAACACTCATAGTGATAAGTTACTGTGATCTTCACTTTGGAACTGTATTCTAGATAGTTACTCAATAAATGGATAACAGATAATTGGGTTTCGCTACTAAAACCCAATATAATATAAATGTTCCGGCCTCATTAACCTAGACAGAATCTGCAGTTAACCGGCTAGAACAGTGGGAGGGGGTGTTGGTGTGGGGATGGTGTTGGAGTGGTAGGGGGTGTTGGTGTGGGGGTGTTGGTGTGGGGAGGGGTGTTGGTGTGGGGAGGGAGTGTTGGAGTGGGAGGGTGTTGGAGTGGTAGGGGGTGTTGGTGTGGGGGGTGCTGGAGTGGGAGGGTGTTGGGTGTGGGAGGGTGTTGTGTGGTTTTGGTGTGGTGTTGGTGTGGGAGGGTGCTGGAGTGGGAGGGGTGTTGGTGTGGGAGGGGGTGTTACATAGGGGGTGTTACATAAGAACATAAGAAAATAAGGAATCTGCAATAGGCCGGTTGGCCTGTGCATGGCAGCTCCTGTCGAGAGTTACTACCACACTCTATCATCCATGAATCTATCCAGCCTCCTTTTGAAACTTTCCAGCGTTCCAGCAATTCCTACAAAGTTGCTAAGCTTGTTCCACTCGTCCACCACCCTATTTGTGAACCAGTTCCTTCCTATCTCCCTCCTAAACCTAAACTTATCCAACTTAAATCCGTTGCTCCGAGTCCTATCCTGCTTGGATATTATAAGAACTTTATCTCTATCCCCTTTATTGATTCCTTTCACCCATTTAAATACTTCTATCATATCTCCCCGCACTCTTCGTCTTTCTAGGGAATGCAAGTTAAGTTTCTTTAACCTATCCTGATATGGAAGGTTTCTAAGTCCCGGAATCATTTTCGTCATTCTTCGCTGCACCGACTCCAGTGAATTGATATCCATTCTATAATAAGGGCACCAGAACTGGACCGCATAACCGAGGTGCGGCCTGACTAGCGCAAGATATAGTTGCAATAAGACCTCTGCACTCTTATTACTTACACTTCTAGATATAAAACCCAATACTCTGTTTGCCTTATTTCGAACATTAACGCACTGTTTTCTAGGCCGTAGGTCCGGGCTTACAAGTACCCCTAGGTCTCTTTCACAAGTCGACTTCTCTAGGTTGATGTTGTTAAGGCTGTATACATTGACAGTATTTGTTCTTCCAATATTAAGTATGCTGCACTTGCTGGTGTTGAATTTCATTTGCCATTTTTCAGACCACCCCTGCAATTTATTTAGATCCTCCTGTAGTGCATTTGCATCCTGCCCTGAATTAATCTGCCGCCCTATTTTGGTGTCATCCGCAAACTTGCTTATGTCACTGCTGATCCCATTATCTAAATCGTTTATGTAGATTATGAACAAGAGTGGACCTAGTACTGAGAAGGAGGGGGTGTTGGAGTGGGAGGGGGTGTTGGAGTGGGTGCTGGAGTGGGAGGGGTGTTGGAGGGGGTGTTGGAGTGGGAGGGTGTTGGGTAGGGAGGGGTGTTGTTGTGGGAGGGTGTGGGAGTAGGGTGGGTGTTGGTGTAGGAGGGGGTGTTGGAGGGAGGGTGTTGGTGTGGGAGGTGTGGGAATAGGGAGGGGTGTTGGTGTAGGAGGGTGTTGGGGTAGGAGGTGTTGGTGTAGGAGGTGTTGGTGGAGGGGTTGGGTGGGAGGGTGTGGGAGTGGGAGGGGGTGTTGGTGTGGGAGGGGTGGGAGTAGGAGGGGGTTGTTGTAGGAGGGGGTGTTGGAGTAGGAGGGGGTGTTGGTGTGGGAGGGGGTGTTGGAGTGGAAGGGTGATGCAAACACAGCAGCACTATGATCACAGGTGCGCCACACAAGTGTGCACGACATTGAACATTTGTGTCACAAACAGGTGTGAGATGAAATCTATTCATATCCACATGCATGGTTGGACATACTTGTTGAGGTCTTCAGTAAGCTACACTCCCAACCTCACACCTCACACACAAAGAACCTCATGCCTCACCCCACTCACATCTCCCTTCCCTCACACCTTTCCAACCCCACATCTCACCTTCCTCTTTTTGGCGATATGATCGAGGTGTATAAATGGAAATCAGGGCTAAACAAAGGCTAATTAACAAGGGTACTTAAACTATCCAACGAGGAATAAACTCGTAGCAATGGTTTTAACTTAGACAAATTTAGATTTTCGGCCGAGGTGAATCCAAGGCGAATCCCAAGGGATTTTTCCAGGTATATAGAACAAAGGTAAAGGACAAAGGTGGGCCTTTAAAGTCAGGGAGGGGAGAAGTGATAAATGGCAGTGAAGAAATAAGCAAAGCATTGAACAGCTACTTCTTATCAGTTTTCAAAGAAGAAATTCGCCAGGAAATTCCAGAGGTGGAACTGATATTTAGGGGAAAGGAAGAAGAAAAATTAAAGAATATCACTATCAGAGAAGAGGATGTTCTAAAGAGAATAAATTAACTAAAGAAGACAAAATCCCCATGGCCGGATGAAATTTTCCCAAAAGTCTTGAAAGAAAGGAGGGAACAGATTAGCGGACCCCTCTTAAATTTATTTACAAAATCATTAGACACGGGAGTTGTGCCAGACTTGTGGAAACAGGCAAATGTAGTACCCATATTCAAATAGGGAGACAGAGCATCTGCGTCAAATTACCGGCCGATCAGTTTGACGTCAGTAGTGGGGAAATTTCTTGAATCAATTATAGCAGATAGCATCCGATAGCATTTAGAGAAAAGCAAATTAATCTACGACTCTCAACATGGGTTTACAAAGGGAAAATCTTGTCTAACAAATCTGCTGATGTTTTTTAGGAAAGTCTTCGGGGTAGTAGATAATGACGAAAATTACGATGTTATTTACTTAGACTTTAGCAAAGCATTTGACAGAGTACTGCATCAGAGGCTTCTGAGAAAAATTAAGGCTTATGGTATCGAGGGGAAGTTTTAAATTGGATAAAATCATGGCTCACCGATGGAACGCACAGGGTCACTGGAGATGGTGTTAAATCTGAGTGGGGCTGTGTAACTAGTGGGGTTCCCCAGGGGTCAGTGCTCGGCCCACTCTTGTTCATAATCTACATAAACGATCTAGATACTGGGATCAGCAGCGACATAAGCAAGTTTGCGGATGACACCAAAATAGGGCGGCAGATTAATTCAGGGCAGGATGCAAATGCATTACAGGAGGATCTAAATAAACTGCAGGGGTGGTCTGAAAAATGGCAAATGAAATTCAATACCAGCAAGTGCAGCGTACTTAATATTGGAAGAACAAATACTGTCAATGTATACAGCCTTAACAACATCAACCTAGAGAAGTCAACTTGTGAAAGAGACCTAGGGGTACTTGTAAGCCCGGACCTACGGCCTAGAAAACAGTGCGTTAATGTTCGAAATATGGCAAATAGAGTATTGGGTTTTATATCTAGAAGTGTAAGTAATAAGATTGCAGAGGTCTTATTGCAACTACTGTATATCTTGCACTAGTCAGGCTGCACCTCGATTATGTGGTTCAGTTCTGGTGCCCTTATTATAGAATGGATATCAATTCATTAGAGTCGGTGCAGCGAAGAATGACGAAAATGATTCCGGGACTCAGAAACCTTCCATATCAGGATAGGTTGAAGAAACTAAACTTGCATTCCCTAGAAAGACGAAGAGTGCGGGGAGATATGATAGAAGTATTGAAGTGGGTGAAAGGAATCAATAAAGGGGATATAGATAAAGTTCTTATAACATTCGAGCAGGATAGGACTCGGAGCAACGGATTTAAGTTGGATAAGTTTAGGTTTAGGAGGGAGATAGGAAGGAACTGGTTCACAAATAGCGTGGTGGATGAGTGGAACAGGCTTAGCAACTTTGTAGGAATTGCTGGAATGCTGGAAAGTTTCAAAAGGAGGCTGGATAGATT
Source organism: Homarus americanus (assembly GCF_018991925.1). Classification (NCBI taxonomy): domain Eukaryota; kingdom Metazoa; phylum Arthropoda; class Malacostraca; order Decapoda; family Nephropidae; genus Homarus; species Homarus americanus. The sequence goes on from NW_024723541.1 coordinate 6,995,296, forward strand.
CATGGATGATAGAGAGTGGTAGTAACTCTCGACAGGAGCTGCCATGCACAGGCCAACCGCCCTATTGCAGATTCTTTATTTTCTTATGTTCCTGTAGGGTGAAAACGGGGAGTGGGTCATTTGATTGACAAAGGCTTTCAATACAAAAAATATAAGAAACATGGGGTCAATATATAGATTAACAATAGATCTGGTACTGTGGGAGCTGGTCTGTAGACATTCTTGTGACCTGATGTTGGTGCTCACTCTCTGGATGGCCGTCGTACCTGGGTGCTAATCCGTTACCTCACTACAGCTGCAGATGTTTAGAACAGCCACCACGTGGTCCTGGTTGGTTCTTCAGCTCACACAGGGTGTTAAGAACATAAGAATGGAGGAAACTGCAGCGGGCCTATTGGCCCATACTGGGCAGTCCCGTTTACATCCAACCCCTATTGCTCATATAAGCATCCAACCCATGTTTGAAGCTATTCAACGTATTCTAGTTAATGATGATATTTGGTAACTTGTTCCATTCATCCACTACTCTGTTTCCAAACCAGTGTTTACCTATTTCACGCCTAAATCTAAATTTGTCTTATTTAAAACCATTGTTACGAGTTCGCTCCTGGTTGGATAGTTTGAGTACCTTTGTAATGTCCCCTTTGTTTAGCCCTGACTTCCACTTATACACCTCTATCAGGTCGCCCCTCGCTCTACGTCTCTCGAGGGAGTGCAAATTAAGATGCTTTAACCTGTCTCTATACTATAGGTTCCTAATGCCCGGGATTAGTCTTGTCATTCTCCTCTGAATTCTTTCCAATGATTCTATATCCATCCTGTAATACGGTGTCCAGAACTGAACTGCGTAATCCAGGTGTGGTCTCACAAGCGCAAGATACAGTTTTAGGATGACCTCGCTAGTCTTGTAACTAACACTCCTTTGTGTGAACCCAAGTACTTTATTAGCCTTGTTACGAGCAAAAACACATTGTTTACTGGGCTTAAGGTTCCTACTTATCATTACTCCTAAATCTCTCTTGCAGACGGATTTCTCTATGGCATCGTTGTTCATGTGGCATCTGGTTTCCCTGTTTACATCTCCTATACTGAGTACTTTACATTTGTCCAAGTTGAATTTCATCTGCCATTTTTCAGACCATTCGAAAAGTTTCTTTAGATCTTCCTGTAGTTTTGCCGAGTCCTCGTCAGATTTAATAACACGCCCTATTTTAGTGTCATCAGCAAATTTACTTATGTTGCTGTCTATGCCGATATCTATGTCGTTTATGTCTATAATAAATAATAATAGTCCAAGTACTGAGCCTTGTGACGTTGCTCGAATGGGACTTAGTGCGGTTAATGCTCACTCGCTGTTTCCTGCCCTGTAACCACGCCCTAATCCATTTAGGATGTTACCTTTGATGTCTTTCGTGGAGGACTCTGTCGAAGGCTTTGCTAAAGTCGAGATATACCATATCATAATTGTGCCCCTCGTCCACCGATTCGAAAACTGATGAAAAGAATGTTAATAGATTAGTTAGAAAAGAACGTCCGCTTGTGAAGCCATGCTGGGAATCATTGATCAATCTGTGCTTCTCCAGGTGATTTCGTATAGAGTTTGAAATGATTGCTTCCAGTAATTTGCCTACTATTGATGTTAGACTGATTGGGCGGTAGTTAGAGGATAGTGATCTATCCCCCTTCTTGAAAATCGGTATTACATTCGCTATCCTCCAGGATTCTGGTACTACACCTGTTTTTAAGAACATGTTAAACAACTTTGCTAAGGGCATACTAAGCTCTTCGTTACATTCCTTTAATACTCTGGCAAATATCTCATCGGGACCAGGTGACTTATAAGGCTTTAGTTTGTCTATTTGCTTACTAATATCGTTACTAGTCACTACTATCTCGCTTAATTTGTTTTCTTCACTATCTCTGAATAGAGTCGGTGCCTCGGGTATCATGTTTAAATTTTCAGTGGTGAAAACTGTTGAAAAATAGTTATTCAAATTATTGCTCATTTCTCCGTCGTTATCAGTGAGATCGCCGGTATCTGACCGTATTGGTCCAATCATTTCTCGTGTTTTAGTTTGATACATTTGGTAGAATCCTTTGGGGTTTGTCTTCGCCTCCCTTGCTATCCTTACCTCATTATTCCTCTTGGCTTTCCTTATCTCGGTTTTAACCCTACTCGCCAATATCTTATAATAATCTTGGAGGTAAATTTCGCCACGCTTTATCTTTCTGCCTATAGCCTACCTTTGGCCATTGATGTTCTTTAAATAATTATTTATTCATTTAGGGTCATTGTTGTCTGATCTGGGTTTTTTGTATGGTATGTTCTGCCTTTGTGCTTTAAGTAACTCATTATTTAAATTGTCGTGGAACTCAGCAATCTCAGATCTCGTTATCAGGTCGGAATCATCTGTCAGGTTCACGGCCAAGCGCGACACCCCCTCTCTCAGCCACCTCTTTAAACTGTCAAAGTTTGCCCTTCTGAAATCTGGTACTTCAGTGGAATTTTCCTTACATCTGCCCTGAAAATCTAACTGGAGATGGTTCTTGTTCCTCAGGTGATGTAGTTAGGAATTCATAGTTCCTCATCTGGGTGGGGTAGGGAGTCCTCATTTCCCTCCTGATGTAGCTTTGAGTCTTGCTTGGTGGTGAGTGTACGGCAGACAGGTCCGTGTTAGGTCAACAAAGAGAGTGAAGCACGATTGTCGCTCTATCATTTGTTTCTTTGTCTCGAGTTGAAATTGACACCTTTGTAGATCAGTTGTGGGTTGATGGTCAATCTTTGCACTGTACTGTTGGTGGGAGGATGTTTATAAATCCTGATGGGAAGGAGGAGATGCGGGAAACGGCAGCGCCCGACAAACCGGGTTGGCAACTGTCTCCATGATCAGGAGGGCCGCGTGAGCGGGCAGTGACGACGTCCTCACCCTTTGAAGGCTGAAGAATGTGTGTGTGTGTGTGTGTGTGTGTGTGTGTGTGTGTGTGTGTGTGTGTGTGTGTGTGTGTGTGTGTGTGTGTGTGTGTGTGTGTGTGTGTGTGTGTGTGTGTGTGTGTGTGTGTGTGTGTGTGTGTGTGTGTGTGTGTGTGTGTGTGTGTGTGTGTGTGTGTGTGTGTGTGTGTGTGTGTGTGTGTGTGTGTGTGTGTGTGTGTGTGTGTGTGTGTGTGTGTGTGTGTGTGTGTGTGTGTGTGTGTGTGTGTGTGTGTGTGTGTGTGTGTGTGTGTGTGTGTGTGTGTGTGTGTGTGTGTGTGTGTGTGTGTGTGTGTGTGTGTGTGTGTGTGTGTGTGTGTGTGTGTGTGTGTGTGTGTGTGTGTGTGTGTGTGTGTGTGTGTGTGTGTGTGTGTGTGTGTGTGTGTGTGTGTGTGTGTGTGTGTGTGTGTGTGTGTGTGTGTGTGTGTGTGTGTGTGTGTGTGTGTGTGTGTGTGTGTGTGTGTGTGTGTGTGTGTGTGTGTGTGTGTGTGTGTGTGTGTGTGTGTGTGTGTGTGTGTGTGTGTGTGTGTGTGTGTGTGTGTGTGTGTGTGTGTGTGTGTGTGTGTGTGTGTGTGTGTGTGTGTGTGTGCGTGCGTGCGTGCGTGCGTGCGTGCGTGCGTGCGTGCGTGCGTGCGTGCGTGCGTGCGTGTCCAATTAGCTTAACATCATTTGTAGGCAAATTACTGGAAGCAATAATTTCAAACTCTATTAGAAATCACCTGGAGAAGCACAAGTTGATCAATGAATCCCAACATGGCTTCACACCCCCTGCGTTCATGCAGCGTGCCTATTGGCCCTTACTGGGCAGTCCCGTTTACACCCAACTCCTCTCGCTCATATATCCATCCAACCTATGTTTGAAGCTATTCAGCTTGTTCGAGTTAATGATCATGTTCAGTAACTTGTTCCACTCATCCATTGCTCTATTTCCAAACCAATGTTTACCCACCTCGCCCGAAAATCTAAATTTGTCTAAGTTAAAACCATTGCTACGAGTTTATTCCTGGTTGGATAGTTTAAGTACCCTTGTTAATTAGCCTTTGTTTAGCCCTGATTTCCATTTATACACCTCGATCATATCGCCAAAAAGAGGAAGGTGAGATGTGGGGTTGGAAAGGTGTGAGGGAAGGGAGATGTGAGTGGGGTGAGGCATGAGGTTCTTTGTGTGTGAGGTGTGAGGTTGGGAGTGTAGCTTACTGAAGACCTCAACAAGTATGTCCAACCATGCATGTGGATATGAATAGATTTCATCTCACACCTGTTTGTGACACAAATGTTCAATGTCATGCACACTTGTGTGGCGCACCTGTGATCATAGTGCTGCTGTGTTTGCATCACCCTTCCACTCCAACACCCCCTCCCACACCAACACCCCCTCCTACTCCAACACCCCCTCCTACAACAACACCCTTCTCAACACCTCCCTCCAACACCCCTCCAACACCCCTCCTCCACACCCCACTCCACCCACTCCAACACCCTCCCACTCCAGCACCCACTCCAACACCCCCTCCCACTCCAGCCTCCCCTCCAACACCCCCTCCTTCTCAGTACTAGGTCCACTCTTGTTCATAATCTACATAAACGATTTAGATAATGGGATCAGCAGTGACATAAGCAAGTTTGCGGATGACACCAAAATAGGGCGGCAGATTAATTCAGGGCAGGATGCAAATGCATTACAGGAGGATCTAAATAAACTGCAGGGGTGGTCTGAAAAATGGCAAATGAAATTCAACACCAGCAAGTGCAGCATACTTAATATTGGAAGAACAAATACTGTCAATGTATACAGCCTTAACAACATCAACCTAGAGAAGTCGACTTGTGAAAGAGACCTAGGGGTACTTGTAAGCCCGGACCTACGGCCTAGAAAACAGAGCGTTAATGTTCGAAATAAGGCAAACAGAGTATTGGGTTTTATATCTAGAAGTGTAAGTAATAAGAGTGCAGAGGTCTTATTGCAACTATATCTTGCGCTAGTCAGGTCGCACCTTATTATAGAATGTATATCAATTCATTAGAGTCGGTGCAGCGAAGAATGACGAAAATGATTCCGGGACTTAGAAACCTTCCATATCAGGATAGGTTAAAGAAACTAAACCTCCATTCCCTAGAAAGACGAAGAGTGCTGGGAAATTTGATAGAAGTATTGAAGTGGGTGAAAGGAATCAATAAAGGGGATATAGATAAAGTTCTTATAATATCCGAGCAGGATAGGACTCGGAGCAACGGATTTAAGTTGGATAAGTTTAGGTTTAGGAGGGAGATAGGAAGGAACTGGTTCACAAATAGGGTGGTGGACGAGTGGAACTAGCTTAGCAACTTTGTAGGAATTGCTGGAACGCTGGAAAGTTTCAAAAGGAGATTTTTCGTTCGGGGTTTATTCCCGTAGCCTTATACCTACCATGGTTAATCCACAAGGCAGCGGGGCAATGGCTGGTAGGCGCCAGAACCTGTCCACATGCCAGTGGGCCGATGCGCCGTTCCACTGAAGCCCACTGCTACTCCGAGATCCCCTGCTGGTCTAGCCTGGGACCACGAGGCACCCAGTTACCGTGTGTTGCCACGAGGGGGCACAGCAGGAGTCATGATGGTGAAGAGGCTGTGTACTGGCAGGGGAAGACAAATGCAAGTTGCTTCCCTGTTCGACACTAGGGCTTGCCAGCGGTGGCAGATAAAAGTGAGAGGGAGCAAGCAGTGTTTGCACCTTAACACTAACATAGTGCTGCCACACTAGACGCATTTCACACACACACACACATGGTTGTGCAGGTGTTTGAAGGTAATCATGCGAACACTTGTATTTTTAAAGTTAATGTAAAATTACAGGTGGTACCGTTACCTGGCTAATGCTGTGCCGTCAGACCATCACAATCACGCAGCTTGATTATACATATATACATACATACATACATACATACATACATACCTACCTCGGGATTCAGAGAAGTCTTATGCCATGGATTAGTGACAGCCTCCAAGCCGAGGCAAGTTCCTAGAACTCACAGAGCCAACAGTTCGCTGAGGCAGGTTCTTAGATCACACAAATCCAACAGAACACTGAGGCAGGTTCCTAGATCACACAGAGCCAACAGAATGCTAGGGCAGGTTCCTAGATCACACAGAGGCAACAGAATGCTGAGGCAGGTTCCTAGGTCACACAGAGCCAACAGAATGCTGAGGCAGGTTCCTAAATCACACAGAGCCAACAGAACGCTGAGGCAGGTTCCTAGATCACACGGAACCAACAGAACGCTGAAGCAGGTTCCTAGATCACACAGAGCCAACAGAACGCTGAGGCAGGTTCCTATATCACACAGAGCACTGGTGCGTGCCCAGTATCACAGCCAGAGCACTGAGGCAGGTCTAGATCAAGTTATAGAGTCAACAGAATGCTGAGGCAGGTTCCCAGATCACACAGAAGCCAACAGAACGCTGAGGCAGGTTCTCAGATCACAGAGCACTGAGGCAGGTTCTCAGGGATCACATAGAGCCAACAGAATGCTGAGGCAGGTTTCAGGGATCACACAGAGCCAACAGAATGCTGGAGGCAGGCTCTTAGATCACACAGAGCACTGAGGCAGGTTCTCAGGATCACAGGAGCCAACAGAATGCCAAGAGGCAGGTTCTCAGATCACACAGAGCCAACAGAACGCTGAGTGGTAATCTATATCACACAGAGCACTGGAGGCAGGTTCCTAGATCACAGAGCCAACAGAATGTTGGAGGCAAGTTCCTTTAGATCACACACAGAGCCAAGCCAGAATGCTGAGGCAGGTTCCTAGGATCACACATGGTGAGCACTGGGAGGCAGGTTCCTAGGAGCCCACAGAGCCAACAGAATGCTGAGGCAGGTTCCTAGACTGTTACAGAGCCAACAGAACGCTGGGAGGCAGGTTCCTAGATCACACAGAGCCACCAGAATGCTGGGAGGCAGGCTCCTAGGGATCACACACGTTGTGCCAACAGAATGCTGAGGCAGGTTCCTAGATCACAGGAGCCGGGCCAGAACGCTGGGAGGCAGCCCTTGATCACACAGAGTCAACAGAATGCTGGGAGGCAGGTTCCTAGATCACACAGAGCCAACAGAAATGCTGAGGCAGGTTCTAGATCACACAGAGCCAACAGAACGCTGAGGCAGGTTCCTATATCGCAAGAGCACAGGCAGGTCCTAGATCACATAGAGCCAACAGAATGGAGGCAGGTTCAGATCACACAGAGCCAACAGAATGCTGAGGCAGGTTCCTAGATCACACAGAGCACTGAGGCAGGTTCCTAGATCACATAGAGCCAACAGAATGCTGAGGCAGGTTCCTAGATCACACAGAGCCAACAGAACGCTGAGGCAGGTTCCTAGATCACACAGAGCCAACAGAATGCTGAGGCAGGTTCCTAGATCACACACAGCCAACAGAATGCTGAGGCAGGTTCCTAGATCACAGAGCCCAACAGAACGCTGAGGCAGGTTCCTTGATCACACAGAGTCAACAGAATGCTGAGGCAGGTTCCTAGATCACACAGAGCCAACAGAACGCTGAGGCAGGTTCCTTGATCACATAGAGCCAACAGAACGCTGAGGCAGGTTCCTAGATCACACAGAGCCAACAGAATGCTGAGGCAGGTTCCTTGATCACACAGAGTCAACAGAATGCTGAGGCAGGTTCTAGATCACACAGAGCCAACAGAATGCTGAGGCAGGTTCCTGATCACACAGAGTCAACAGAACGCTGAGGCAGGTTCCTAGATCACACAGAGCCAACAGAATGCTGAGGCAGGTTCCTTGATCACACAGAGCCAACAGAACGCTGAGGCAGGTTCCTTTGATCACATAGAGCCAACAGAATGCTGAGGCAGGTTCCTAGATCACACAGAGCCAACAGAACGCTGAGGCGGTTCCTTGATCACACAGAGCCAACAGAACGCTGAGAGGTGGGTTCCTAGATCACAGAGCCAACAGAACTGAGGCAGGTTCCTTGATCACACAGAGCCAACAGAACAGCAGAGGCAGGTTCCTTGTTGATCATAGAGCAACAGGTTTTCAAGGCAGGTTCTAGATCACAGAGCCAACAGAGCAGCTGAGGCAGGTCATGTGATCACATAGAGCCAACAAGTGCTGAGGCGGGTTCTAGATCACACAGAGCCAACAGAATGCTGAGGCAGGTTCTTAGATCACACAGAGCCAACCAGAGATGGGCAGGTTCGCCCAGTCACATAGAGCCAACAGAATGCTGGGGCAGGTTCATGATCTTACAGAGCCAGCAGAATGCTGAGGCGGGATTCCTGGATCACAGAGCCAACAGAACGCTGAGGCAGGTTCCTGGGCGTCACACAGAGCCAACAGAATGCTGAGGCAGGTTCTTAGATCACACAGAGCCAACAGAATGCTGAGAGGCAGGTTCCTTGATCACATAGAGCCAACAGAATGCTGAGGGCAGGTTCCTAGATCACCTAGAGCCAACAGGAGGAATGCTGAGGCAGGTTCTTAGATCACACAGAGCCAACAGAATGCTGAGGCAGGTTCGCCAGTCACATAGAGCCAACAGAATGCTGAGGCAGGTTCCTGATCACACAGAGCCAACAGGAGGAATCACTGGGGCAGGTTCCTAAGATCACCTGGGGAGCCAACAGAATGCTGAGGCAGGTTCGCACTGTGAAACGTTCTCGTGGGCGCTGTGGGACGTTTTCCGTAGGCGCTGTGCAGCGTTCTGTATTCCCGAGACGCTTTGCAATGTTGCTGGGAGCTGTGCAACATTTCAGCAGCAGGTTGTGAGAGCAGTAGAATAAATGTTTGTGGTGGGCGAGGTGAGTCTTTCAAGGCGCGTCCATTGATATCCTATAATGGAGTGTTAGATAATGGATCAAGGCTGACACACACACACACACACACACACGCACACCACACACACACACACACACGCACGCACACGCACACACACACACACACACACACACACACACACACACACACACACACACACACACACACACACCACGGCCTCATCTGCAAATTGGTAAGAATCTTCTACACCATCCCGACACGCCCCTACTACCACCTGAGATCCCCTGTCCGAGAATTGCTGTTCGACACCACAACCGCATCCAGCCCATACGTGCACGAACTGATCGCTATAAGAACAGCCCAGTCCCAACCATTGTAAAAATTATCAATAACATGTAATAAATCAGTGTATTCACTCCCAGTAAACACTGCTCCCTACACTGTCACTATGTTGAAATGAACACACACACACACACACACACACACACACACACACACACACACCACGGCCTCATCTGCAAATTTGGTAAGAAGCTTCACACCATCCCCGACACCGGCCCCTACTACCACCTGAGATCCGTCCGAGAATTGCTGTTCGACACCACAACCGCATCCAGCCCATACGTGCACGAACTGATCGCTATAAGAACAGCCCAGTCCCAACCATTGTAAAAATTATCAATAACATGTAATAAATCAGTATTATCACTCCCAGTAAACACTGCTCCCTACACTGTCACTATGTTGAAATGAACACACACACACACACACACACACACACACACACACACACACACACACACACACCACGGCCTCATCTGCAAATTTGGTAAGAAGCTTCTACACCATCCCCGACACCGGCCCCTACTACCACCTGAGATCCCTGTCCGAGAATTGGACACCACAACCGCATCCAGCCCATACGTGCACGAACTGATCGCTATAAGAACAGCCCAGTCCCAACCATTGTAAAATTATCACATGATAATAAATCAGTGTATTCACTCCCCAGTAAACACTGCTCCCACACTGTCACTATGTTGAAATGAACTGTAGTTTGAGCTGATCCTATCTAAGTTATTATATGTCTTATTTGTGTCACTTGTATATTATTTGTAATTCGTAACCCATTCCCCAAATATGTAACTGTATATTTCAGCCTCTGGCTGCCAAGCTCTTCAATAAACCGTTAATTATTATTATTAATATATTAACAACACACACACACACACACACACACACACACACACACACACACACACACACATATGTAATGATTGTTTATCAGACCATAGCTTACAGCCCAGAAAGAACAGCACATATAATAGTAAGTGAATGAGTAGGTGTACACCCACGTAAGTTGACACACCCTACAGTGAGATTAAGACCTGCCCCAGGAAAGGTCATGGACACAAGGTACCTGAGTTAACCCGGCGTTATGACCATGTTAAAGAAACTACTCATGGGCAAGACACACCCGGGTGGTAATAATTAGGAAGTACCGACCGGCGACATGACCACACACCTGGGAAACCATAGCTGTCCAGATCTAACCATTTTAGTGTTAATTAGGAGAGGTCACGGTCTCAATGAACCAGAATTCTCACCACCACATCATTAGCTAACCCGGCGAAATGACCGTGTTACTCAAGAAGCTACCCTCCAGCCAGTACACCTGTCACCTGACCAGACACACCCGTATTAGTGACGACATCTTCTGGCTCATGACTGCCAATATAAGAGCCTGCAGCTCCTTTCATGGGGCATTAGCATTCGCATTATTATTGTAACAGGGAAGGGACCGACAGCTCCTTCCAAGAGGGAGACTTCCTCCCAGCACTGAGGCCCCAGCTAGCAGAGTCTCCCATAGGAGACATAGTCCAGCACTCTCTTCAGCAGATATCCCCCAGCCGCTGGGCCTCCCTCAGGTCACACGTGAGTCATTGTCAGAGCGATCCATAGGGTGAGTTACATACCGTGGGAAGTGTATTCATTTAAAAACACAAGAATGGAGGAAACTGCAGCGGGCCTATTGGCCCATACTGGGCAGTCCGCTTTACACCCAACCCCTATTGCTCATATAAGCATCCATACTATGTTTGAAGCTATTCAGCGTATTCGAGTTAATGATGATATTTGGTAACGTGTTCCATTCATCCACTATTCTGTTTCCAAACCAGTGTTTACCTATTTCACGCCTAAATCTAAATTTGTCTAATTTAAAACCATTGTTACGAATTCGCTCCTGGTTGGATAGTTTGAGTACCTTTGTAATGTCCCCTTTGCTTAGCCCTGCCTTACACTTATACACCTCTATCAGGTCGCCCTCGCTCTACGTCTCTCGAGGAGTGCAAATTAAGATGCTTTAACCTGTCTCTATACTCAAAGTCCTAATGCCCGGGATTAGTCTTATTCTCTCCTCTGAATTCTTTCCAAGGATTCTATATCCATTCTGTAATACGGTGACCAGAACTGAACTGCGAATCCATGTGTGGTCTCACAAGAGCAAGATACAGTTTTGATGACCTCGCTAGTCTTGTAACTAACACTCCTTTTGTGAACCCGTACTTTATTAGCCTGTTACGAGCAAAAACACATTGTTACTTGGCTTAAGGTTCCTACTTATCATTACTCCAAATCTCTGCAGTCGATTTCTATGGCATCGTTGTTTATCTGGTATCTGGTTTCCTGTTTACATCTCCTATACTGAGTACTTTACATTTGTCCACGTTGAATTTCATCTGCCATTTTTCAGACCATTCGAAAAAATTTGTTTAGATCTTCCTGTAGTTTTGCGGAGTCCTCGCCAGATTTAATAGCACGCCCTATTTTAGTGTCATCAGCAAATTTGCTGATATCTATGTCGTTTATGTATATAATAAATAAAATGGTCCAAGTAACTGAGCCTTGGGAACTCCACTGACATTGCTCCAATGGGACTTAGTGCCATTAATGCTCACTGCTGTTTCCTGTCCTATAACCATGCCCTAATCCATTTAAGGATATTACCTTGATGCCATGTGCTTTACCTTTCTAATTAGTCTTTCGGGGACTCTGTACGAAGGCTTTGCTAAAGTCGAGATATACCACATCATAATTGTGCCTCGTCCACCTATTCGAAAACTGATGAAAAGAATGTTAATAGATTAGTTAGACATGAACGCCAGGAAGCCATGCTGGGAATCATTGATCAATCTGTGCTTCTCCAGGTGATTTCGAATAGAGTTTGAAATGATTGCTGCCAGTAATTTGCCTACTATTGATGTTAGACTGATTGGCGGTAGTTAGAGGATAGTGATCTATCCTCTTGAAAATCGGTATTACATTCGCTATCCTCCAGGATTCTGGTACTACACCTGTTTTAAGGACATGTTAAAAATTTTGCTAAGGGCATACTAAGCTCTTCCTTACATTCCTTTAATACTCTGGCAAATATCTCATCGGACCAGGTGACTTATTCGGCTTTAGTTTGTCTATTTGCTTCCTAACATCGTTACTAGTCACTACTATTTGCTTAATTTGTTTTCTTCACTATCTCTGAATAGAGTCGGTGCGGTATCATGTTTAAATTTTCGGTGGTGAAAACTGTTGAAAAATATTTATTCAAATTATTGCTCATTTCTCTGTCGTTATCAGTAGGCTCGCCGTGTCATTGCGTATTGGTCCAATCTTTTCGTGTTTTAGTTTGATACATTTGGTAGAATCCTTTGGGGTTTGTCTTCGCCTCCCTTGCTATCCTTACCTCATTATTCCTCTTGGCTTTCCTTATCTCGGTTTTAACCCTACTCGCCAATACCCTATAATAATCCCGGAGTTAAATTCCTTACGATTTATCCTTCTACATATAGCCTTCCTTTGGCCGATGATGTTTGTGTCCGAGAGTCTGTGTCTAGTAACGTAATTATAATATCTATTAATGTGTCTGTGTCATTGAGTTGAATAATAAATAGCTGTACTTAGAATTGGTGTTAAAAAAATTCCCCCTAAAAATATATATTAACAGGTAAATAACTAACCGGCCACGCACTTTACATCCTACAACTATAAATTCTTCCTATATCTTCTATATGAGTTTTTACCTGTGTTACTCACATACACACACAAGTACACACACACCCAAGTACACACACACACAATTACACACACTCAAGTACACACCACACACACACACACACACAGGTATGGAAACGGGCCTGCAGAATCATGCAGGCCAACTAATGACCATCCTCATCATCACCACCTTCTGCCACCGGCAGCCCCCCACCCACCTCACTCAGTCCGCCACTACAACAAAATTCACCCCATAAGAACCCGCACTGATAGATATAAGAATAGTACCATCCCATCTATTGTTAAAATAATAAACAACTCATGATTTATGTACTGTACAGCCCTGTAAATGTATTCAATGCATATTATATCATTATGTATAAATCAAATGTAAGTCTGTATATTTTCAGCCACTGGCTGCAACTCTATTAATAAACCGTTTATTATTATTATGTGTATTATTATTATTATTATTATTATTTATTATATATATATTACTACTATTACACACACACACACACACACACACACACACACACACACACACACACACACACACACACACACACACACACACACTCACTCACTCACTCACTACTACTACTACTTTGTTGTTACTCGCAATCGAGTATGACGATCATCCTGCTATGATACAATGATATGAGTTATAAGGGATGTCACCTAGGTTGGTGAGTTTTGAGTTGACTAAAGAGGCTGATACAGGACCAGCAGAATCGTTCACATCAGTTGTACATGTGGAGGGCTGCATCTAGTGCGGGAGGGGTGGTGGCAGCGTCTTTCCGGCGTTGGTGCTTGTCTGCCTCGGTTTGCAGTCGGGATAACTAGAAAGTATTGACACCTTCTCGTGTGGTGCTCCACCAAGCGTTACGATGTGGAGTAATTAACTCCCAGGTGAGGGGGTCGATTTGGCACTTTTTCAGGTTTGTCTTAAGACTATCCTTATACCTTTTCAATTGCCCGACGGCGTTACGTTTACTATTCGTTAGGTGACTGTAAAGTAGCTACTTTGGCAGTCTGCTGTCGTCCATGCGGGTAACATGGCCAGTCCAGCATAGTTGTTCATCGATAATGGTAGCCTCGATGCTCCTTCAGTTGGTGTCAGCAAGAATACTGGCATTTGTTCTCTTGTTTTCCCAGCGAACACAGAGAATGGAAGGTAGACTACGTTGGTGAAAGTTTTCAAGTGCCTTGGAGATACCTCCTGTATGTGACCCATGACTCACTGCCATATAGCAAGGTGGGGGACCCCTGCTTGATAAACGTGCAGCTTTGTAGATAATTTCAGCTCCCTACAGCTGAAGACATGGTTTTAGAGTCTGCCAAAGGTTTGAGATGCATATCTGATCCGAGGCTGAAAATCTTCATCGATGTCTGCGGTGGTGGACAGATGGGAGCCGAGATACTGAAAGTGGGTAACAATAGAGGGTAGTACCGTTACATTGGATGGATGGTGGAGGTGTGTCTGAATTAGGCGCAGGTTGAAAGAGAATCTGAGTCTTACGTTCATTCACCTAAAGGCTAGGTGTGTATACGCATCTGCATAGGTGTTCACGATCTTCTGTAGGTCGTGTTTAGTGTGAGGTCGTCTGTATACTGAAGTTCAGTGATGGAAGCGGCCGACACCTTTGTTCCCGCCTGGAGTCGTCTTATGTTGAAAAGTCCCTTCATCTGGTACTGCATGTCCACCCCGCCAGCTAAACTGGCACTGGCACGAGTATGGAAGGCAGCGAAGAAAATTGAAAAAAAAAAGAGTATGCCGGTACACATCCTTGTTTTACCGCCTTTTGGATGGGAAAGAACTCAGACTGGGTGCCATTGTAAGACACTGCCGTTCATGCCTTCGTGGAGTTACAATGGCGATGAATTTTGGTGGGCAGCCAAAACAGCTGAGGGTCCGCTAGAGGGCTTCCCCTTTGTTCGAGTCGAAGGCGTTAGTAAGGTCGATGAAGGGCATGTACAAGTCATGACGCTGTTTTCTGCTCATTTCTGTATCTGTCGGGCAGCAAAGATCATGTCAGTGGTGCCATGTGATGGTTTAAAGGCACATTGAGATTTTCAAAAAGAAGTTTTCCGCCTCAGGAAGAAGTCTGTTTGGGAGGACTTGGCGATAATCTTGCCAGGTACGGACAGCAGTGAGATGCCACAGTGTGACCGGTCTCCCTTCTTCTTGGGAGATTTCCTCCTTCTCCCATATATTCTCCAGGGGAGATTGGAAATGGCTGGTAAGCAGAGGTCTTCGTAATTTGTACACCTCGGTTGGGATTCCATAAGGCCCTGTGGATTTGGTATTTTTCCTCTTGATAGCAGTAGGTATCTCATCCAGGGATGGAGGATAGCTGAAGTGGGTTAGCTCTGGGTGCTGAGGGACATACTGGGTAGTCAGGACATCCACATCGGTGTTTCAATTGAGTAGCGATTGGTAGTGCTCCTTCCAGGGCTGGCAAATGCCTTCTTCGTCTTTGATTAGGGAGTTACCATCGGATGAGCAGAGGGGGCTATGCTATGAGTAGTTGGGCCTTATATTGTTTTAGCGTAATTGAAAAATTCACGCATCTTGTGTTGATTCTAAAAAAAATTCGTTTCACACACTATATTTTTCCACCAATCATTCATTACAGTAGTTTGCGAAGTTAGCCCTGGACCGCCGCTTCTTCTTGTGGAAGGTATCAGCTTTGGTCCGAGACTTATGGTTTTTATGCCTGTCAGTGGGAGCAGCAAGTTGACGGTGGAGGAGTACTTCGATTTTCTGGTCGTTTTCATCAAATTAATCCTGGTGTTTTCTTTTGACCTGGCCGAGTCTCCGTTGCAGGTTTTTGTGATGACAGCTTTGATGGGACCCCATTCAGCACTGGGATTTTGGTTGGTTGTTATTGCTTTGTTTATCAGCCCATGTTCGAGCTGCTCTTTGAAATCTTGTGCTACCGCTTGATCCTCCATTCGCTTGGGTGTTAAAGCCTTTTCTGGTGGCTTGTTGCCTTCGCCATTTTAGGGTGCCATGAAGTGAGAGTTTGGCTCTGATGAGCCGATTACCTGTGTCTCAGTGGTCTGAGCCACGCATGGATAGGGTGATGAGGACATATCGGCGATCTCTTTCTCTGACAATGATGTAGTCAATGAGATGCCAGTGTTTGGGTCTTGAGTGTTGCCACAAACCCTTGAACTTGTTAGCCTGCCTAAACAAGGTGTTGATCATAGTGAAGTTGTATGCAGCACACTTGCTGAGCAGGAGTATGCCGTTGGGACTACACTTCTCTAGTCCATTTCTCTCTGTGATTCCCTGCCAAATGTCAGCATCTCTGCCAACTCTGGCATTGAAGTCACTTAGGTGGACAACCTTATCTTCTCTGGGGATAGAGGTTAGCACTTTGTCAAGGTCGGCTTAAAGGCCTCTTTGATGTCATCCTCTACATCTAGTGTCGAGGCGTATGCATTGATGAAGAAGGCATAACGTGGGCGTCATGAGGCGCTCTTTGATCCCAACAGGCATTTTAGTTAGCCTATGTAGGATGCATTGGCGAATGGGAAAGCCAACTCCATAAATGCGTTTCCTTTCTGCAGCAGACTTACCCTTCCATGCACTCATACACAAACAAACACACTTGAACATAAAGACATGCACATACATATTCACACATACGACCACAAACACGTGTACATGCATGTACACACGCATGCATGCATACACATCTACCCACCCATGCACACACACACAAGCACACACATACACACACACACACACACACACACACACACACACACACACACACAACACACACACACACACACACACACACACACACACACACACACACACACACACACACGTACGTACGTGCACATACATGGTTTCTCTCTGCAGTATTGACTTTGGCTGGAGCCTTCCTCGCTTTATCCTCTTCATCTCTCTTTTTCCTCCTTGTCAATTCTTCTCTTCCTCCTCCTCTTTCTGCTTCCCTTTCGTATGATAAAAGAGTTCGACACTCCCAAAATTTATATAAAGTATATCACCTTATTAATGTTGGCGTGAGCTGGCTGGGAGCTATTATGGATGTTTGCCTTTGGTAGGTGGTGCTCGTTGAATATTTTATCTCGAGGCTGTGACGAAATTTGTGTTTATTTTGGTTGGCAGGAAGGTGATGCAACACAACCAGTAATATTAATTCAGCGGCAGTACCATAAACGTCCAAGTGTTTGTGGTCTGGTTGATGTAATATCTCAATCGTGTTTGGAATATGGCCGCGTGTGTGTGTGTGTGTTTTATGTAGCGTAGATCCTTTTGTCTTGGTAGATGTAAGACCTTGTTCGTGTTTGGCTGTGTTGCTAAGGCATCTGAGTTAAAATTTATATATATATATATATATATATATATATATATATATATATATATATATATATATATATATATATATATATATATATATATATATATAACCACAAGGAATAAGAAAACACTTCGTGTTAGTATTGTACCTTCCAGTACATGTGACATCATGTTCTTCACCACCAGTCAGTCTTGTGCCATTGCAGAGCCTTGGTGGTTCAAGATTTCTTAAGAGCATTATAGGAGTTCCAATTTTGAGAGTGAGGTGGTGAGGAGGCATTCCAGCGGGCTCCAAAGAATTCAGGAATTCTGCGGTACTGAACTGCTTGGTCCTGGTCGATTACTGTATCAACAGATTTGAATGAGGTCTCACTGCCTGGAAACTGTCTGAGTAGAGTCATGTTGATTTCAGCCACTGTTTCATTCTTTGGTGCCAAATTGCGCGTTCACACAGTTTGTGATCCTTGTAGTAGTGGATAATGTTTGGGTAGACCATGTTAGTGAGCTCAGTTGAGGACTTTACCATTTCCACATCCTTGAGGAATGATTATTTGTCCTTCTGAATCAACAGGGAAAGTTCCATTCCCAATCTGTAGTAGAAGGTTTGCAAACCGTCCAGCATCCTGATCTTGTAGATGTACTCTCATGTTTGTGGAACGGGTGAGTGTCTGAACACTTCTCCAAAGATATGATGTCTTGAGGCACGCATTCGGTTCATCAGCTGGAGTGCTTCGAGGAATGACAGGTAGGGTCTAACGAAAGTCTCCAGCAATGACCATTGTAATGCCACCCATGATCTGGTCATTTTCTCGTATGTCTTGCAAGGTCTTGTCCAATGCTTACGCCTTGCTAGAGACATTGTGCATTCATCCCAGACTATGAGGCTGCATTTTTCTAAGAGTTTTGCCTTTGCCGATCCTTTTGATGTTGCACACTGGATTCTCATTGTGGGCGAGGTTGAGAGCAGTTTAAAGTTGAGTGTGCAGTACGGCCTCCTTCTAGTAGTGTTGCAGCAATGCCTGAGGATGCCACAGCAAGAGCAATTTTCCCTGATGACGTACTTTGGCCAACAGAAGGTTGATCAGGAATGTTTTTCCTGTCCTGCCAGGTGCACCAAGAAAGATCATACCTCCCTGCTCCTTGTATCGCTTGCAAGATCTGTTCATAAGCATTCGCTTGATCAGGCACCAGGTGAGGCTCATTTCCTTCAAGAAAATTCACCAGAACTTCAACTGAGTAGTCTGTCTCTATGAGCAACTCCCCTGTTACTACCTTCCTATTGATCCCAAAACTTCTCCACAATAGTTCATTAACGGTGTATGTAAGTTCCACTACAACGGTACAGCAAAGTAAATTTTTTAGCATTAAACTGTTATTATTTTATTGTCTAATCATCACTACATATAACACCATCCATCATCACTACATATAACACCATCCATCATCACTACATATAACACCATCCATCATCACTACATATAACACATCCATCATCACCTACATATAACACCGCCCATCATCACCATATAACACCATCCATCATCACTACACCATCCATCATCACTACATATAACACCATCCATCATCCTCATATAAACCATCAATAAATCACCGCCCTCATCATCTCCACATATAACACCATCCATCATCACTACATATAACACCATCCATCATCACTACATATAACACCATCCATCATCACTACATATAACATCATTCATCATTACTACATATAACACCATCCATCATCATCACTACATATCGGTAAAGTAGTTTCCGAGATTCTCGTGCGGACGCACACACACAAACAAACAAACACACAGACCTATTTCTTTGTTTTACATATATATAGATACAGTGAGTTACGAATAGAGACAATCCCCAATTTAGCCCAAATATAACTGAAGTTTTGCCAAATAGGGAACTTTTTGTTTTTATTGCTTTAACTTAATGGAAGTTAATTTGCATATGATAGAATTTGTTCTGTTTCGTTTAAGGAGTCGTTTACCGTCACATGATAGGATGGGTTTGGTTAGGTAATGTATGAAGCCGTTGATTTATATGTATTTTATGATCTACGTGATCATTCAAGGTAATTTTCCCTGATTAGTGTAATACTCCGATCTTGTTGGAACGAGTAATGATGAGATCGTCCTTTCTTGAAACTGGGATTGACAATGTTTATTAAGCCAGAAATGCTGCAAGAATAATGGTTACAACAGCGTGAGGTATGCAGGAGTCTTTTTTTACACCTCTAACTCCCTAAAAGTCGCCAGAAAAGCACATTTATAATTATGTGTTGAAGAAGAGCTTTTCATTGAGATAATAATCGTGTCCATGAATGTTGGGTTGCCGTGTGAATGTATCCAGACCACGTTCGCTACACATCTGTCA
Source organism: Homarus americanus (assembly GCF_018991925.1). Classification (NCBI taxonomy): domain Eukaryota; kingdom Metazoa; phylum Arthropoda; class Malacostraca; order Decapoda; family Nephropidae; genus Homarus; species Homarus americanus. The sequence goes on from NW_024723541.1 coordinate 7,014,832, forward strand.
GATAAATGATCACTCTTTAATGTATTTTTTGTTGATGTGCAGTATAAACTGATTGCAAGCGATAAATTAAGTAAATGGTAGATGTTGGAAGATGACGAAGAATGTGGTAGAAAGAAGTGTTGTACTGAATAGAGTAGAGATGTAAACTGTGGATGTATCTGGTAAATACAACCAGAAAATGTTTGGAGTGGAGGGCCATAGTCGCCATCCTTCAGACTCTGGATAGCACCTTGAGTGATTAACTGTCCCTGTCCCTTTCACTTGTGCCAGTCATGTAAATATTCCATCAATCATTATCTTTGAGATATTTGTTTTAATGTTTTAATTTGATTCCATGGTATATTTACTATTGCGAGTTTCCTTCTGTTGAATGTAAACAAACACTGGGCTGCCACACTGCACAAAACCTGACGAACCCCTGTAAACGCACTAGTGAATGGGACTGTATAGAATATAGGAATGCCAACAATCACACTGAGACATAAGCTCCTACCAGTATAAGTACTTGTGTAAAAATGCTCTTTGCTGGATAATGGTGGCGACAGTTGAAATATTTATCAGAAATCATCCGTCTGGTGAGTGTTAATTCTTGCATGTATCTCCCCTCAGCACTTGGTTAACTTTATGGGTACAACACCTGAAAGTTATAAGAGTGTTGACGATCTTGGTATATAATAACAGTGAAGCATGGAGGTAATGTGTTTGTATTTTGGAAGACCTTGACCATAGGTATAGTTGTTATTCTGTTCTATACTGTTGTTTAATTGAAGTTACTCTTATTAATTATATCGACACAAAGTTCCACCCCTCAGTCTTAGAAATTGGTAGACTTGTCTGTTTGTGTTTAGACAGACATAGAGCTTTGAGAATAACAAGTTGGTATATTTCTCTCTGACAGTCAAGGAAATTGTGCCGTCCCGTATAGCGACACCGGGATCCTAGCGGTTGGGGTGAAAGTTATGAACACTAAAACCACTGGAATGTATACAAACCTGTCGTTTTAGTTCTGTGTAACATACAGTGTTGGTGTGTGCCGGTATACACCCCACAATTGCTAGCAGCGCACTACTGTCGACTACCAATGCCGGCGGCCATTTTTCACCCTAAAACAGAGGGAGGCTGCTGAGCCGTGAGTTCCCACTTCTGAGGCAAAGCAACTTTGGCTGTGGTATTTCTCTGATCTTATTTTCGCCACCACCTTCATGACGCTCACCACGTGGAAACTAGTGTACCGCTACTTAATACATAGATCTGTATTTGTACTCATATATGAGTAACTGAACAAACTATCTGATTTGTTAACTTTTTATCCCGTTGAAAATATTGTTTGTGAGTACGTGAGCAGCCTCTGTGTGTGTGTAGACTGCGAGTTGGACAAAGGCACTTCCGGGAAGAGACAGGCCATTTGTATTTTCAGTGTGTTGTGTGGCAGTTGTTGGCTACTTCGGTAATGTTTTGTCAAGCAATCATTGGAGGCACCGGCTACGCAAACACTGGTACACTATGATGATAATTTCTCCTAAGTGATGATGTAAGAATGTACTTAACTGTTCGACTTATTTAGCTGAAGCTGTTTTTCTGTCTAAATAAACTGTTTCAATTCAATTTAATTCAATTCAAACATATCAGCCATCAGTGAGTCCCGGCTCCCAGATGAGGGCCAACTCACAGAACGGGGGTCTGGCTACAGTACACCATCACGTGGCACCACTGGCATGATCTTTACTGCCCACCAGGTACAGGAGAATTGCAGAGAACAGCGTCGTGATATGTACATAACTTTCATCGACCTAACCAAGGCCTTCGACTTGGTCAACAGGGAAGCCCTCTGGTGGACCTTCAGCCGCTTTGGCTGCCCACCAAAATTCATCGCCATTGTGAGGCAACTCCACGATTGCATGAACGGCAGTGTCCTGCACAACGGCACCCAGTCTGAGTTCTTCCCCTTCCAAACAGAGGTTAAAGAAGGCTGTGTACTGGCACTAACTCTCTTTTCCATCTTCTTGGCTGCCCTCCTTACTCGTGCCAGTGCCAATTTAGCCAGCGGGGTGAACATCGAGTACTTGGTGAAAGGGGATCTTTTCAACCTAAGACGACTCCAGGCAAGAACAAAGGTGTCGGCAGCTTCCATTACTGAACTTCAGTATGCAGACGACCTCACCCTTGTTGCTCACACTGAACACGACCTACAGTAGATCCTGAACACCTACGCAGACGCGTATGTACACTTCGGCCTTGAGGTGAATGTACGTAAGACTCAGATTTCCTTTTTAGCCTGCCCCTGGTTCAGACACACCTCCACCATCCATCCAGCTTAACGGTACTACTCTCTCTACTGTTGCCCACTTACGGTATCTCGGCTCACACCTGTCCACCGCCGCAGACATCGATAAAGAAATTCAGCATCGTGTTTGGGCCGGGGTTTGATATCAAACGATCTCATTTGTTAACACTTGCCTGAATGAGTGTAGAGTAGTCGCTGGTACCTTTGATGAAGCTGGGTGAGATAATAGGTAGTCTCACGGCGTGTCACCTTTGATATAGTCGTTGAATTGAGTCGTTGAATCGTCCCAGCCAACCTGGGTTACACTTGTAATTATCTTAGCTTGTAAGTTGTACAAGTGTACACAGGTTCTGTTATCTTCATTTGTGGTTCCTTGGTTTAATGTAAACACACGGGGTGATTTTCTAGTTATATTGGATACTCTGGTAGTTACAGAATTGTTTGTTGACAGACTACTGAGCATTAGCTATTAGCTTGTAATTAGCTGATATAATTAGAGAGAGATACAGCCTTGGAGCTATGCTCACACACGTCTCTTTGGTACGGTGTCTGGCTGTGAACTGGAGAACTGTGGGAAACAGTGTAGGGGGGGGGGGTAATTTAGTACGTCAACACAGAGATAAAAGGCTACACTACACAGGTCTACTCTCACAAGGAGGCCTGGGGACATATATTTATGGGTTGTAACCTGAATCTGTGTGAAACTACAAATGTTTGTGTGCTGTCCACCCTAGGAGGTGTGACAGAGCAAATGCTTATGTAGCTTTATGCTCAATAGTCTGGGTGATAGAATGTATATAATGAATGTATGTCCTTAGCCCATATTTATATAATACTGATTGATAAGGGCTAGAACAATTGGATCAGATGTGCATCTCAAGCCTTTGGCAGATTCGGTACCCATGTCTTCAGCAGTAGGGAGCTGAAGTTATTTACAAAGTTGCACGTATTTCTAAGAGTGGTCTTCCCTATCCTGCTATATGGGTCACATACAGGAGGCACCTCAAGGCACTTGAAAACTTTCACCAACGTAGTCTACGTTCCATCCTCCGAGTTAGCAGGGAAGACAAGAGAACAAGTGCCAGTATTCTCGCTGACACCAACTGTAGGAGTATCGAGGGTACCATTATCCATGAACAACTATGTTGGACTGGCTCTGTTATCCACATGGGCGACAGTAGACTGCCAAAACAGCTACTTTCAGTCACTTAACGAATAGTAAACGTAGCACTGGAGGGCAACTGAAAAGGCGGAGGGATAGTCTTGAGACAAACCTGAAAAAGTGCCAAATCGACCCCTTCACCTGGGAGACGATTACTCCACACCGTAACGCTTGGAGGAGCACCACACGAGAGGTCGATACTTTCTAGTTATCCCGACTGCATACCTAGGCAGACAAGCGCCCACGCCGGAAAGACACTGCTGCCGCCCCTCTTGCACTAGATGTAGCCCCCCCCCCCGTCGCGCAACATCTATGGACGACTCTGCTGGTCCCGTATCGGCTTCTCTAGTCACCTCAGAGCTCACCAACGAAGGTGACATCCTTAACAATTCAAATCACTTTATCATAGCTGGATGATCGTCATACTCGATTCCGAGTGACAGCATAGTAGTAGTATGGTTGTAGTAGTAGTAGTAGCAGTAGTGTGTGTGTGTGAAAAAAAGACTCGAGTTAGAATATGCAGAGGTGGGCGGGTGGTAGAGGGAAGAGGAAGGATGGCGTGAAGGACACACCACCAACAAAGGGGATGGACATACAAGAAGCTGCATGGCGTCCAGTGATATTTATAGAGGAGAACGTGTTGTGCTGCCGGTAGGTGACGGTGCTGGCTTGTGTGGCGATAGAGGTAAACCAGAGTCGATGCCTTGTTGTTGTAGAGGAAGAGGAGTATATTAACTGTATGAAGGAACGACTGGTAAAAAATGAAGGGAAAACTTGAATGATGATGTTGTCTTATCTTAGGCCAAATGAAAGAACTAAGAAATGAAAGAATGAATGAATGAATGACAATGAATGAAGGGCAACTACATTGATTATAATTCTCTTGTCCTTGGCCAGCATATCATAGAGAGTAAAAACCATAGAAATAATTAACTTCATAAAAGGCAACAGTGTTTTGGTTAGGCCTCATGACGTCATCACCCTGTTAGGTAAACACGGCAGAATGGACGACATTGAAGTTAATGAATAATCTCGGTAAGTTTTTCCAAGTAAGATGTTAAGATTTTCTGTGATTTATTATTTTTTGTGTACAGTATATATTAGTACATTATAAAATTTTGTATTCCATTGCACACTTGAAGAATCGATTTACTTGAACTGGTGATAATTTAATTGGGTTTCATAGGTTATTAAGTTTTTCACTATACCCCCTTATTTTTCTAAATCGGATACACTATTTTCTCCAGTCTGTCCTGCCTATTTCATCAGTCTGTCCTGCCTATTTCATCAGTCTGTCCTGCCTATTTCGCCAGTCTGTCCTGCCTATTTCATCAGTCTGTCCTGCCTATTTCATCAGTCTGTCCTGCCTATTTCATCAGTCTGTCCTGCCTATTTCGCCAGTCTGTCCTGCCTATTTCACCAGTCTGTCCTGCCTATTTCGCCAGTCTGTCCTGCCTATTTCATCAGTCTGACCTGCCTATTTCATCAGTCTGTCCTGCCTATTTCATCAGTCTGTCCTGCCTATTTCGCCAGTCTGTCCTGCCTATTGACCCATCTGTCTCTTGTTTTTCACTGAGGGTCACCTGAAAAGTAACCCACTTAGGTTAGGTTTGGTTATATTCAGGTTAAGTTAGGCTTGGTTATGTTTAGGTATGGTTATGTTTAGGTTTGGTTATGTTTAGGTATGGTTATGTTTAGGTAGGTTTGGTTTAGGTTAGGTTTGGTTATGTTTAGGTTTGGTTATGTTTAGGTATGGTTATGTTTTGGGTTAGGTTTGGTTAAGGTTAGGTTTGGTTATATTCAGGTTAAGTTAGGCTTGGTTATGTTTAGGTTAAGTTTGGTCTGGTTATGTTTAGGTTAAGTTTGGTTATATTTAGGTTAGATTAGGCTTGGTTATGTTTAGGTTACGTTAGGCTTGGTTATGTTACGTTAGCATTCGGTTGTATTATGTTAGCGTTAGTGTGTTTAATCATCAGGTAAAATAAACTTGGAGGGGAGAGGGCTAATCTTCATGCGATCCTCGATTTAATACGGCAAAAGCACCCACCATCTCCAACCTCTCCGCCCTCCCTCCGCTGAGTGAGCGTGGGTTGGCTGCACCACCAGTTTTGTTGGAGATGGCGAATCGATGCCAGCCAGAGTGAACGTGTTGAGAGCGGATTGGTCGACGGCTCCTCCATCCTCCCCCCCCTCCCGCCATGGGGTGCCAGAGGGCAATTTTCCGCAAACACGTCAATTCCTCGGAGCTAACATGTTAACATCAAATATTCATATCTCGTCGCCTTGCTGCCACTTCCATGTTATTTTAATATATTTTTATAATGATTCTACAATAACTTTTAATATTAGTTTTTGTGCCGTTTTATTTTTATGCTTTGTTTGTTTTGTTTGTTTGTTTGTTTCTTTTTATTCTGGTTAAGGTTATTTCATTAATTTTCTTTTATTTCTGTTATTCACTTCATATTTTACTTACTATTATTTATTTTCTTTTAATAATTTCGTTACATTTCTTTTATTTATACGTGGCTTTTCTCTAATTAGGATTTTTTTCATCAGCTTTAAACCAATCACATAAATGACTCACAAGCCACGTTCACCAGTTATAAACCATCATAAATGACTCACAAGCCACGTTCACCAGTTATAAACCAATCACATATAGCTCTAAGCCACGTTCACCAGTTATAAACCAATCACATATATGACTCACAAGCCACGTTCACCAGTTATAAACCAATCATATGACTCACAAGCCACGTTCACCAGTTATAAACCAGTCACATATATGACTCACAAGCCACGTTCACCAGTTATAAACCAGTCACATATATGACTCACAAGCCACGTTCACCAGTTATAAACCAATCACATATATGACTCACAAGCCGTTCACAGTTATAAACCAATCCATATATGACTCACAAGCCACGTTCCAGTTATAAACCAGTCATATATGACTCACAAGCCACGTTCACCAGTTATAAACCAGTCACATATATGACTCACAAGCCACGTTCACCAGTTATAAACCAGTCACATATATGACTCACAAGCCACGTTCACCAGCTATAAACCAACCACATATGACTCACAAGCCACGTTCACCAGCTATAAACCAATCACATATGACTCACAAGCCACGTTCACCAGCTATAAACCAATCACATATGACTCACAAGCCACGTTCACCAGCTATAAACCAATCACTATATGACTCACAAGCCACGTTCACAGCTATAAACCAGTCACATATATGACTCACAACACGTTCACCAGCTATAAACCAATCACATATGACTCTAAGCCACGTTCACCAGCTTTAAACCAGTCACATATATGACTCACAAGCCCGTTCACCAGTTATAAACCAATCACATATATGACTCACAAGCCACGTTCACCAGTTATAAACCAATCACATATATGACTCACAAGCCGTTCACAGTTATAAACCAATCCAAAATGACTACAGCCGTTCACAGCTATAAACCAGTCACATATATGACTCAAGCCACGTTCACCAGCTATAAACCAATCACATATGACTCACAAGCCACGTTCACCAGCTATAAACCAATCACATATATGACTCACAAGCCACGTTCACCAGCTATAAACCAGTCCATAAGACTCACAAGCCACGTTCCTATAAACCAACTATGACTCACAAGCCACGTTCACCAGCTATAAACCAATCACATGACTCACAAGCCGTTCACCAGCTATAAACCATCACATATATGACTCACAAGCCACGTTCAAACCAGTCACATAATGACTACCCTTCACCAAACTGACCACAAGCCACGTTCACCAGCTATAAACCAATCACATATATGACTCACAAGCCACGTTCACCAGCTATAAAACTCAGCCCGTTCACTTATAAACCAATCACATATATGACTCACAAGCCACGTTCACCAGTTATAAACCAGTCACATATATGACTCTCAAGCCACGTTCACCAGTTATAAACCAGTCACATATATGACTCACAAGCACGTTCACCAGTTATAAACCAGTCACATATATGACTCACAAGCCACGTTCACCAGCTATAAACCAGTCATATATGACTCACAAGCCGTTCACCAGCTATAAACCAGTCATATATGACTCACAAGCCACGTTCACAGCTATCACATAAGACTCACACCTTCACCAGCTATAAACCAATCATAAATGACTCACAAGCCGTTCACCAGCTATAAACCAGTCACATATATGACCACAAGCCACGTTCACCAGCTATAAACCAATCACATATGACTCACAAGCCATTCACCAGCTATAAACCAATCACATATGACTCACAAGCCACGTTCTAGCTATAAACCAGTCACACATATATGACTCACAAGCCACGTTCACCAGCTATAAACCAATCACATATGACTCACAAGCCACGTTCACCAGCTATAAACCAATCACATAAATGACTCACAAGCCCACGTTCACCAGCTATAAACCAGTCACATATATGACTCACAAGCCACGTTCACCAGCTATAAACCAGTCATATATGACTCACAAGACGTTCACCATCTAAACCAATCACATATGACTCACAAGCCACGTTCACCAGCTATAAACCAATCACATAAATGACTCACAAGCCACGTTCACCAGCTATAAACCAATCACATGACTCACCACGTTCACAGCTATAAACCAATCACATATATGACTCACAAGCCACGTTCACCAGCTATAAACCAATAACATAAATGACTCACAAGCCACGTTCACCAGTTATAAACCAATCACATATATGACTCACAAGCCATGTTCACCAGTTATAAACCAGTCACATATATGACTCACAAGCCACGTTCACCAGTTATAAACCAGTCACATATATGACTCACAAGCCACGTTCACCAGTTATAAACCAGTCACATATATGACTCAAGCCACGTTCACCAGCTATAAACCAGTCACATATATGACTCACAAGCCACGTTCACCAGCTATAAACCAGTCACATATATGACTCCAAGCCACGTTCACCAGCTATAAACCAATCACATAAATGACTACAGCCACGTTCACCAGCTATAAACCAATCACATAAATGACTCACAAGCCACGTTCACCAGCTATAAACCAATCACATATGACTCAGACCACGTTCACCAGCTATAAACCAATCACATATATGACTCACAAGCCACGTTCACCAGCTATAAACCAATCACATAAATGACTCACAAGCCGTTCACCAGCTATAAACCAATCCATATATGACTCACAAGCCACGTTCACCAGTTATAAACCAGTCACATATATGACTCACAAGCCACGTTCAGTATAAACCAATCACATATATGACTCACAAGCCACGTTCACCAGCTATAAACCAATCACATATATGACTCACAAGCCACGTTCACCAGCTATAAACCAATCACATATATGACTCACAAGCCACGTTCACCAGCTATAAACCAATCACATATATGACTCACAAGCCACGTTCACCAGCTATAAACCAATACATAAATGACTCACAAGCCACGTTCACCAGCTATAAACCAATCACATATATGACTCACAAGCCACGTTCACCAGTTATAAACCAATCACATATATGACTCACAAGCCACGTTCACCAGTTATAAACCAGTCACATATATGACTCATAAATGCTAGTAATTGCTAAGTTGCGAGAGCATTTGGCCTCAACTGTATATTATTAGTTGTGTTTATGTGGGAGTTCCTGTGTTTTTACGAGATAATGGGACACTGTTTTCACTGTTTTAATTCTGTTGTGAGGTGACGTAAACGAAATTTTCGTTCCAGGGGATAGCAGAGGAGGGAGTCGTAGGGTTAAGGGAGGGGTGCAGGTGGAATGGAAGAAATGTAAACAAAGGCAAAGTACTGTGTGTGAGAGAGAGAGAGAGAGAGAGAGGCTAGCTAGCTTGCTTTGCTAAGTTGGAGGTTGGAAGGAAGATTAGACAGTGAGAGGGTGGATAGGTAACAGAGTGTAGTATCTGTGGTGTAGTTGGAGGGTGTGGCTTGTGGTATGGCGAATCAAAGTGTGTGTGTGTGTGTGTGTGTGTGTGTGTGTGTGTGTGTGTGTGTTTATAGCTGCGGAGGCGTGATTGAAGGGGTGTACTCAAAAGAGGTGGGTGGAGGTACAATGAACCCGAGGAAGGGGGCGGCGCCACTAAGCGTCTACCTGAGCAGGTGAGGTGATCGATAAGACGTCACCGTGATGCATTTGTGTATTACTGTGTCGGGTGGGAGAGTAGACCGGTGGGAGAGTAGACCGGTGGGAGAGTAGACCGGTGGGAGAGTAGACCGGTGGGAGAGTAGACCGGTGGGAGAGTAGACGGTGGGAGGAGTAGACCGGTGGGAGAGTAGACCGGTGGGAGAGTAGACGGTGGGAGGAGTAGACCGGTGGGAGATTAGACCGGTGGGAGAGTAGACCGGTGGGAGAGTAGACCGTGGGAGAGTAGACCGGTGGGAGAGTAGACCGGTGGGAGAGTAGACCGGTGGGAGAGTAGACCGGTGGGAGAGTAGACCGGTGGGAGATTGACCGGTGGGAGAGTAGACCGGTGGGAGAGTAGACCGGTGGGAGGTAGACCGGTGGGAGAGTAGACCGGTGGGAGGAGTGACCGGTGGGAGAGTAGACCGGTGGGAGAGTAGACCGGTGGGAGGATTGACCTGTGGGAGAATGGGCCGGTGGGAGAATAGACCTGTGGGAGATGAACAGGTGTGGAGAGTGGGCCCGTGGGAGGAAGTAGACCGGTGGGAGAGTTGACCTGTGGGAGGTAGACCGGTGGGAGGAAGTAGACCGGTGGGAGAGTAGACCCGGTGGAGAGTAGACCGGTGGGAGAGTAGACCTGTGGGAGACGGTGGGAGAGTAGACCGGTGGGAGAGTAGACCGGTGGGAGGTAGACCGGTGGGAGAGTTGACCTGTGGGAGGAAGTAGACCGGTGGGAGAGTAGACCGGTGGGAGAGTAGACCGGTGGGAGAGTAGACCGGTGGGAGAGTAGACCTGTGGGAGAGTAGACCTGTGGGAGAGTAGACCCGGTGGGAGAGTAGACCGGTGGGAGAGTAGACCGGTGGGAGGAGAGTAGACCTGTGGGAGAGTAGACCTGTGGGAGAGTAGACCTGTGGGAGAGTGAGCCGGTGGAGAGTAGACCCGGTGGGAGTAGACCTGTGGGGAGGAAGTGGACCTGTGGGAGAGTAGACCGGTGGAGGAAGACCTGTGGGAGAGTAGACCTGTGGGAGAGTAGACCGGTGGGAGAGTAGACCGGTGGGAGAGTAGACCCGGTGGGAGAGTGGGCCGGTGGAGGAGATGGAGCCGGTGGGAGAGTAGACCGGTGGGAGAGTAGACCGGTGGGAGAGTAGACCGGTGGGAGAGTAGACCGGTGGAGAGTAGACCGGTGGGAGTAGACCGGTGGGAGAGTAGACCGGTGGGAGAGTAGACCGGTGGGAGAGTAGACCGGTGGGAGAGTAGACCGGTGGGAGAGTAGACCGGTGGAGAGTAGACCGGTGGGAGTGGACCAGTGGGAGAGTAGACCGGTGGGAGAGTAGACCGGTGGGAGAGTAGGCCGGTGGGAGAGTAGACCGGTGGGAGAGTAGACCGGTGGGAGAGTAGACCGGTGGGAGAGTAGACCGGTGGGAGAGTAGACCGGTGAGTAGACCGGTGGGAGAGTAGACCTGTGGGAGAGTAGACCTGTGGGAGAGTGGACCGGTGGGGAGAGACGGTGGGAGAGTAGACCGTGTGGGAAGTAGACCGGTGGGAGAGTAGACCAGTGGGAGAGTTGACCGGTGGAGAGTAGACCGGTGGGAGAGTAGACGGTGGGAGAGTAGACCAGTGGGAGGAGTAGACCGGTGGGAGAGTAGACCTGTGGGAGAGTAGACCGGTGGGAGAAGTAGACCGGTGGGGAGTAGACCTGTGGGAGAGTAGACCGTGGGAGAGTTGACCGGTGGGAGAGTAGACCTGTGGGAGAGTTGACCTGTGGGAGAGTAGACCGGTGGGAGAGTAGACCGGTGGAGTAGACCGGTGGGAGAGTAGACCGGTGGGAGAGTAGACCGGTGGGAGAGTAGACCGGTGGGAGAGTGAGCCGGTGGGAGAGTTGACCCGGTGGGAGAGTAGACCGGTGGGAGAGTAGACCGGTGGGAGAGTAGACCGGTGGGAGAGTAGACCGGTGGAGAGTGAGCCGGTGGGAGAGTAGACCGGTGGGAGAGTGGGCCGGTGGGAGAGTAGACCGGTGGGAGAGTGGGCCTGGGAGAGTAGACCGGTGGGAGGAGTAGACCGGTGGGAGAGTAGACCGGTGGGAGGTAGACCGGTGGGAGAGTAGACCGGTGGGAGAATGGGCGGTGGGAGAGTTGACCCTGGGAGATTTGACCGGTGGGAGAGTAGACAGGTGGGAGAGTTGACCGGTGGGAGAGTAGACCGGTGGGAGAGTTGACCGGTGGGAGAGTAGACCGGTGGGAAGTAGACCGGTGGGAGAGTGGCCGGTGGGAGAGTAGACCGGTGGGAGAGTTGACCGGTGGGAGAGTAGACCGGTGGGAGGAGGATTGACGGTGGGAGAGTAGACCGGTGGGAGAGTAGACCGGTGGGAGAGTAGACCGGTGGGAGAGTTGACCGGTGGGAGAGTAGACCGGTGGGAGAGTAGACCGGTGGGAAGTAGACCGGTGGGAGAGTGGACCGGTGGGAGAGTTGACCGGTGGGAGAGTAGACCGGTGGGAGAGTAGACCCGGTGGGAGAAGTAGACCGGTGGGAGTAGACCGGTGGGAGGATTGACCGGTGGGAGTTGACCGGTGGGAGAGTAGACCGGTGGGAGAGTAGACCGTGGGAGAGTAGACCGGTGGGAGATTGACGGTGGGAGAGTTGACCGGTGGGAGAGTAGACCGGTGGGAGAGTAGACCTGTGGGAGAGTAGACCGGTGGGAGAGTTGACCGGTGGGAGGAGTTGACCGGTGGGAGAGTGACCGGTGGGAGATAGACCGGTAGGAGAGTAGACCTGTGGGAAGTGAACCGGTGGGAGAGTAGACCGGCGGGAGAGTAGACCGGCGGGAGAGTAGACCGGTGGGAGAGTTGACTCGGTGGGAGAGTAGACGGTGGGAGAGTAGACCGGTGGGAGAGTTGACCGGTGGGAGGATTGACCGGTGGAGAAGTAGACCGGTGGGGAGTAGACCGGTGGGAGAGTAGACCGGTGGGAGAGTAGACCGGTGGGAGAGTTGACCGGTGGGAGAGTAGACCGGTGGGAGAAGTAAGGACGGTGGAGACTAGACCGGTGGGAGGATTGACGGTGGGAGGAAGTAGACGGTGGGAGAGTAGACCTGTGGAAAGACCTGTGGGAGATGAGCCATTGGGAGAGTAGACGGTGGGAGTAGACCGGTGGGAGAGTAGACCGGTGGGACAGTTGACCGGTGGAGAGTTGACGGTGGGAGGATTGACCGGTGGGAGAGTTGACCGGTGGGAGAGTTGACGGTGGGAGGATGACGGTGGGACAGTTGACGGTGGGAAGTAGACCGGTGGGAGGATTGACCGGTGGGAGAGTTGACCGGTGGAGGATTACCGGTGGGAAGTAGACCGGTGGGAGAGTTGACCGGTGGGAGAGTTGACCGGTGGGAGAGTTGACGGTGGGAGATTGACCGTGGGAGAGTTGACCGGTGGAGAAGTTGACGGTGGGAGAGTAGACCGGTGGGAGAGTTGACGGTGGGAGAATGGAGCCGGTGGGAAGTAGACGGTGGGAGAATTGACCGGTGGGAGAGTAGACCAGTGGGAGGAAGTAGACCGGTGGGAGGATTGACAGACGGAAGGGTGTTTCTGTCCCTCCTCCTCCTTCTGTCTCCTTACCTCCCTCCTCACGTTCCTCCAGACACCTCCCCACCCCACCCTACTCCAGACACCTCCCACCCCACCCCTACCTCCAGACCCTCCCACCCCTACCTCCACACCTTCCCACCCACCCCAGACCCTCCCACCCCACTTCCTCCAGACCCTCACCTCCTCCAGCCCTCACCTCCTCCAGACCCTCACCTCCTCCAGACCCTACCTCCTCCAGACCCTCCACCTCCTCCAGACCCTCACCTCCTCCAGACCCTCACCTTCTCCAGACACCCACCTCCTCCAGACCCTCACCTCCTCCAGACCCTCACCTCCAACACCCCTCCTCAGACACCCACCTCCTCCAGACCTCCCTCCTCCAGACCCTCACATCCTCCAGACCCTCACCTCCCTCCAGACCTCACCTCTTCCAGACCCTCCACCTCCTCCAGACCCTCACCTCCTCCAGACCCTCACCTCCTCAGACACACCTCCAGACCCTCACCTCCTCCAGACCCTCACCTCCTCCAGCCCTCCCCCCTCCAGACCACCTCACCTCCTCCAGACCTCCCACCTCCTCCAGACCCTCCCACCTCCTCCAGACCCTCACCTCCTCCAGACCCTCACCTCCTCCAGACCCTCACCTCCTCCAGACCCTCACCTCCTCAGACCCTCACCTCCTCCAGGCCCTCACCTCCCTCAGACACTCACCTCCTCCAGACCCTCACCTCCCTCAGACACTCACCTCCTCCAGACACTCACCTCCTCCAGACCCTCACCTCCCTCAGACCCCTCCCCACCTCCTCCAGACACTCACCTCCTCCAGACCCTCACCTCCCCTCAGACCCTCACCTCCTCCAGACCCTCACCTCCTCCAGACCCTCCACCTCCTCCAGACCCTCCCTCCCTCAGACCCTCCCTCCTCCAGACCCTCACCTCCTCCAGACACTCACCTCCTCCAGACCCTCCCACCTCCCCTCAGACCCTCACCTCCTCCAGACCCCTCACCTCCTCCAGACCTCCACCTCCTCCAGACCTCACCTCCTCCAGACCCTCCACCTCCCTCAGACCCTCACCTCCCTCAGACCTCACCCCCTCCAGACCCTCACCTCCCTCCAGACCCTCACCTCCTCCAGACCACCCTCCAGACACTCACCTCCTCCAGACCCCACCTCCCTCAGACACTCACCTCCTCCAGACCCCACCTCCCTCAGACACTCACCTCCTCCACCTCCTCCCCCAGACCCCTCACCTCCTCCAGACCCTCACCTCCCCCAGACACTCACCTCCTCCAGACCCTCACCTCCCCCAGACACTCACCTCCAGACCTCACCCCCCCAGACACTCACCTCCTCCAGACCCTCACCTCCCTCAGACACTCCTCCTCCAGACCCTCACCTCCCCCCAGACACTCACCCCCTCCAGACCCCTCACCTCAGACACTCCACCTCCAGACCACCTCCCCAGACACTCACCTCCTCCAGACCCTCACCTCCCTCAGACACTCACCTCCTCCAGACCCCACCTCCCAGACACACCTCCTCCAGACCCTCACCTCCCTCAGACACTCACCTCCAGACCTCACCTCCTCCAGACCCTCACCTCCTCCAGACCTCACCTCCCTCAGACCCTCACCTCCTCCAGACCCTCACCTCCCCCCAGACCCCTCACCCCTCCACCTCACCTCCCCCAGACACCCTCCAGACCCCACCTCCCCAGACCCTCACCCCCTCCAGACCCCTCACCTCCCCTCAGACACCACCCTCCAGACCTCACCTCCCCAGACACCACCTCCCCTCCAGACCCCACCTCCTCAGACACTCACCTCCTCCAGACCTCACCTCCTCAGACACTCACCTCCTCCACACCTCACCTCCTCCAGACCTCACCTCCTCCAGACCTCACCTCCCTCAGACCTCAGCTCCTCCAGACCTCACCTCCTCCAGACCTCACCTCCAGACCCACCTCCTCCAGACCCTCACCTCCTCCAGACACTCACCTCCTCCAGACCCTCACCTCCTCCAGACCCTCACCCTCCAGACCCACCTCCCTCCAGACACTCACCTCCTCCAGACCTCACCTCCCTCCAGACCCTCACCTCCAGACCCTCACCTCCCTCAGAGACACTCACCTCCAGACACCTCACCTCCTCAGACACTCACCTCCTCCAGACCTCACCTCCCCAGACACCACCTCCAGACCTCACCTCCTCAGACCACCTCCAGACCCTCACCTCCAGACCACCTCCCCAGACCCCACCTCCTCCAGACCTCACCTCCTCCAGACCTCACCCTCCAGACCCTCACCTCCAGACCACCTCCTCAGACCCTCCACCTCCCTCCAGACCACCTCAGACACTCACCTCCTCCAGACTCCCTCACCTCCAGACTCACCTCCTCCAGACACTCACCTCCTCCAGACCTCATCCTCAGAGACACCTCCACCTCCTCCAGACCTCCACCTCCTCAGACCTCACCTCCCTCAGACACTCACCTCCTCCAGACCTCACCTCCCAGACACTCCCTCCTCCAGACCTCACCTCCTCCAGACCACCTCCCCAGACCACTCTCCTCCAGACCACCTCCTCCAGACACTCACCTCCTCCAGACCCCTCACCTCCCTCAGACACCTCCTCCAGACCTCACAGACCACTCCCTCCAGACCTCCACCTCCCCAGAGACACCATCTCCTCCAGACCTCACCTCCTCCAGACCCTCACCTCCAGACCCTCACCTCCTCCAGACCTCACCTCCTCCAGACCATCACCGCCTCCAGACTCACCTCCTCCAGACACTCACCTCCAGACCTCACCTCCTCCAGACCTCACCTCCAGACCTCACCCTCCAGACCTCACTCCTCCAGACCCTCACCTCAGACACTCACCCTCCAGACCCCCTCACCTCCTCCAGACCTCACCTCCAGACCTCACCTCCTCCAGACCCTCACCTCCACCCTCCTCCAGACCTCACCTCCCCAGACACTCCACCTCCAGACCTCACCTCCAGACCTCACCTCCAGACACTCACCTCCTCCAGACCTCACCCTCAGACCCTCACCTCCTCCAGACCTCACCTCCAGACCTCACCTCCAGGCACCTCACTCCTCCAGACCCCCTCACCTCAGACACTCATTGCAGCTGTTTGTTATTAATGTTATTTGTGGTGTTGTAAGTGAACATTTGGTTATTTCGTTTCTCCTGTTCAGTTTGTTATTGATCTTATTCTTGAACATCGGGGCACAGGTATTGCTCTTGTTAATATTAGGTGTACATGATAATTAGGTGAGGCATATGTTTATGTCTTAGCAGTGTATTAATCCTGCTACTCTATTTCCAAACCAGTGTTTACCTATCTCGCGCCTAAATCTAAATTTGTCTTATTTAATACCATTGTCACGAGTTTGCTCCTGGTTGGATAGGTTGAGTACCTTTGTTTTATCACCTTTACTTAGCCCTGCCTTCCACTTTACACCTCTATCAGGTCGCCCCTCACTCTACCGCTCTCGAGGGAGTGCAAATTAAGATGCTTTAACCTGTCTCTGTACTAAGGTT
Source organism: Homarus americanus (assembly GCF_018991925.1). Classification (NCBI taxonomy): domain Eukaryota; kingdom Metazoa; phylum Arthropoda; class Malacostraca; order Decapoda; family Nephropidae; genus Homarus; species Homarus americanus. The sequence continues at coordinate 7,031,620 of NW_024723541.1, forward strand.
CCTAATGCCCGGGATTAGTCTTTTCATTCTCCTGTGAGTCAGTTTATTTAGCCAAAAAAAACAGATACAGAGTCGATAGAAATAACAATATTAACATGGCCCAGCTAGTTGGGAGCCTGAGCTCTCTTGAAGGCACCTGATATACAGTATACCGTACATTTATCTCAAGGAAGTATTATGTAAAACGCATGGTGGCAGTAAGAACATATTAGAATGTTACCACGGTTAACACTTCGTTAATTTTTTTTTCATTTATGTTGTGATAGCTGTTTTGGTGTCACATGAATTATTTTAATTAAGTTATGGAACTCTTTAAGTGACTGGGCTTGATGTAAACACTTCTTCTGTTTTCGTTTATTGTAGAAGCAGCTGTATACACATATAATGTGAGAGAATAAATTATTAATTCTCTCCAGGGAAGTGTCGTGAATAACACTTCGAGATAATACTTTAGTTAAGTGTTTGACTTCCCTGTCCAAGTGGTAGTTATCAACTGGCCTCTCTCTCTCTGTGTGAGAGAGGCGTGGGAGCGTGCAGACTGTTTTGATGAATCAGCTGACTTAAGCTCAACCTTTGAGAGAGTTGGAAGCTAAGTGTCTGTCGCCAACAACATTTTGACTTACTTCGTGAATAAGTTGGTGTTATTCATTGGGTGAATATTTACACAAGCAAAGGTGCTGTTACAATATTATGAGTACAGTATATAAATACTTTACTGTAGAGTTGATAAATATAAATACGTTAAGGGGGGAAGCAGTACAACATGAGTTGTATGTGTACTAAGGTGGAACAAGAGGACAAAGCTGTCAGTATCATGTCTAGTGAGCAAATATATCTATTGCAATGGTAATTTCTGTCTATCTACGTGACAATTTCTGATTAAACGGTTTGGTGGTACAATAAAAGCAGGAATATAAAGTAAGTATTATATAAAAAAATAATACTTACAGCAGACAATGGATATTTTTTAAGAAATGATTTAAAGAAGGGGAAGCGCAGCCTTTGCTAGGATTGTTGTGGGTAAGTTGTTCCACACCTTCACACCATGATATTTTATGGAGGTCTGGGACTGAGAGGAGCGTATGTGGGATATTCTTAGTAGCTCTGGGTGTCTTAAGTTGTATCTCTCATTATTCCGGAACTGGAAATACTTATTATCAAGCAAGTGATTGACAGATTTGTAAACAATTAGGGCACAGCAGTAAGGATTCTATACCGTGACCAGAACTGAACTGCGTAGTCAAAGTGAGGGCTGACAAGTGCAAGATATAGTTTTAGTCTGCCAAAGGTATAAGATGCACATCTGATCCGATGTTGAATCTCTTCACCACCAGGTGGGAGCCAAGATACTGGAAGTGGGTAGCATCAGCGAGGGTACTACCGTTATGCTGGGTGAATGGTGGAGGTGTAACTGCGCCAGGGGCAAGCTGAAAGTGAATTTGGATCTTAAGTACATTCACCTCAAGGCCGAAGGGTGCATACGCCTCTGAATAGGTGCTCAGGATCTCTTGTAGGTCGCGTTCAGTGAGCAACGAGGGTGAGGTCGTATGCATACTGAAGTTCAGTGATGGAAGCTACCGATACTTTTGTTCCTGCCTGGAGTCGTCTTATGTTGTAAAGTACCTTCATCTGGTACTGGATGTCCACCCTGGTGGCTAAATTGGCACTGGCATGAGTTATGAAATTGTAAATGAGAGTTGGTGCCAGTATACATCTTTGTACTCCCGTTTGTATGGGGAAGAACTCAGGCTGCGTGCCATTGTGCAGGACACTGCCGTTCATGCTATTTTGGAGTTGCTACACAATGGCGATGAATTTTGGTGGGTAGCCAAAACGACTGAGGGTCCGCCAGAGGGCTTCCCTGTTGACCGAGTCGAAGGCCTTGGTTTGGTCGATGAAAGCCATATACAGGTCACGACGCTTTTCTCTCACTTTTCCTGTATCTGGCGGCAGCAAAGATCATGCAAGTGGTTCCAAGTGATGTCCTAAAGTCACATTTAGATTCTGGAAGGAAGTTTTCCGCCTCTGGAAGAAGTCAGTTTAGGAGGACTCCCTTGTGCTTATAAATATTGACGATGGAGGCGTCTTTAAGAGCTTCGGGATTTCTTCCTTTTCCCATATATTCTCCAGGAGAGAGTGGAGACGGCTGGTAAGTAGAGGTCCTGCTTTATACATCTCGGCTTGGATTCCATCAGGCCCTGAGGCTTTGTTATTTTTCATCTGTTTAATGGCAGTAGCTACCTCATCCAGGGATGGAGGATAGCTGAGGTGGGTCGGCTCTGGATGCCGAGGGACCTGTTGGGTAATCAGGAAATCCACAGCAGTGTTTCGGTTGAGCAGTGAATGGTAGTACTCTTTCCGGTGCTGAAGGAGGCTTTTATCGTCTATAATTTTGGAGTTACCATCGGTTGAATTGAGGGGGGGCCACGAGTGATTGGCCTATAAAATGTTTTGAGGTAATTGAAAAATCTGCGGATCTTATGCTGATCTGCAAATTTTTGTGTTTAATGTGCTTTATTTTTAAACCAGCCATTCTTTAGATTGCGAAGTTCCCGCTGAGCCACAGTTTCTCTTGTGGAAGGTATCAGCTTTGGTCCGAGACTGAGGGTTGTTCTGCGAGTCATTTAAAGCAGCATGTTCACTACAACAGTACACCACATATTCACTACACCACATGTTCACTACAACAGTACACCACATGTTCACTACAACAGTACACCACATGTTCACTACACCACATGTTCACTACAACAGTACACCACATGTTCACTACACCACATGTTCACTACAACAGTACACCACATGTTCACTACACCACATGTTCACTACAACAGTACACCACATGTTCACTACACCACATGTTCACTACACCACATGTTCACTACAACAGTACACCACATGTTCACTACACCACATGTTCACTACAAGCTTTACCAATAAATATTTGAACCGTTAATTAATCCTCTTGGTGTGAGGGTGACGGCAGCAGGGTCATGACCACATGTGGCCGTCCTTCCCTCTTTACCTTCCCTCCCTCTCACTAGTATAAAGAACAAAATGAAAGATTGAGAATAAGAAAAGAGAATTAGAGAATAAAGGAAGAGTAAACCTTAGTAAATAAATATAAATAAGAAATCAAGTAAAGGAAAATAATACTTAATTTATTACACCGGTTTGTAGTTGTCAGGTGTGTGGTACAGTGACAGGCTTGTAGTTGTCAGGTGTGTGGTACAATGACAGGTTTGTAGTTGTTAGGTGTGTGGTACAATGACAGGTTTGTAGTTGTTAGGTGTGTGGTACAGTGACAAGCTTGTAGTTGTGGGTGTGTAGTACAGTGACAGGTTTGGTATTGAGGCAGGTGTGTTTTATAATGTACACAGAGTAAAGTTGTGGTGGTTATTGCAACAGTCCAGACAAGTGTTCCAACACATGTGTACACAGCTGCACACACACACACACACACACACACACACACACACACACAGGTTGACTGGTAGACATTTACACTGAATAACTGTTAGATGCATAGTGGTAGACTGGTAGATAGATAGTGGTAGGTTGGTAGACTGGTAGATAGATAGTGGCAGGTTGGTAGACTGGTAGATATATAGTGGTAGGTTGGTAGACTGGTAGATAGATAGTGGCAGGTTGGTAGACTGGTAGATAGATAGTGGTAGGTTGGTAGACTGGTAGATAGATAGTGGCAGGTTGGTAGACTGGTAGAGATAGATAGTGGTAGGTTGGTAGACTGGTAGATAGATAGTGGTAGGTTGGTAGACTGGTAGATAGATAGTGGTAGGTTGGTAGACTGGTAGATAGATAGTGGTAGGTTGGTAGACTGGTAGATAGATAGTGGTAGGTTGGTAGACTGGTAGATAGATAGTGGTAGGTTAAAATGAGGCTTATTAGTACTGGGGTCTATTAGTACTGGGTCTGTTAGTACTGGGGTCTGTTAGTACTGGGTCTGTTAGTACTGGTCTGTTAGTACTGGGGTCTGTTAGTACTGGGGTCTGTTAGTACTGGGCTGTTAGGGGTCTATTAGTACTGGGGTCTGTTAGTACTGGGGTCTATTAGTACTGGGGTCTATTAGAACTGGGGTCTGTTAGTACTGGGGTCTGTTAGTACTGGGTCTGTTAGTACTGGGGTCTGTTAGTACTGGGGTCTGTTAGTACTGGGGTCTGTTATATTAGCTTGGGGTCTGTTAGTACTGGGGTCTGTTAGTACTGGGGTCTGTTAGTACGGGTCTATTAGTTGGTCTATTAGAATGGGTCTGTTAGTACTGGGGTCTGTTAGTACTGGGTCTGTTAGTACTGGGGTCTGTTAGTACTGGGGTCTGTTAGTACTGGGGTCTTAGTACTGTCTGTTAGTACTGGGGTCTGTTAGTACTGGGTCTGTTATATGGGTCTATTATACTGGGGTCTATTAGAACTGGGGTCTGTTAGTACTGGGGTCTATTAGTACTGGGGTCTGTTAGGTCTGTTAGTACTGGGGTTGTTAGTACTGGGGTCTGTTAGTATTGGGGTCTGTTAGTACTGGGGTCTGTTAGTACTGGGGTCTGTTAGTACTGGGCTGTTAGTACTGGGGTCTATTAGTATTGGTATTAGAACTGGGGTCTGTTAGTACTGGGGTCTATTAGAACTGGGGTCTGTTAGTACTGGGGTCTGTTAGTGCTGGGGCCAGTTAGTACTGGGGTCTATTATACTGGGGTCTATGAACTGGGGTCTGTTAGTACTGGGGTCTGTTAGTACTGGGTCTGTTAGTACTGGGGAGTCTGTTAGTACTGGGCTATTTACTGGGGTCTATTAGAACTGGGGTCTGTTAGTACTGGGGTCTGTTAGTACTGGGGTCTGTTAGTACTGGGGTCTGTTAGTACTGGGTCTGTTAGTACTGGGGTCTAGTACTGGGGTCTATGAAGACTGGGGTCTATTAGAACTGGGGTCTGTTAGTACTGGGTCTGTTAGATGGCATAGTACTGGGGCTATGAACGGTCTGTTAGTACTGGGGTCTGTTAGTAGGGTTGGTGTGGGCTTCCCGCACAACCCATCCCAAATGTTTGTTTACGGTAGAGATAAGGTAACCGGCCAGCCATGACTGGGACATGTAGGGGGGGGCAGGCCAGTGAGACAGTGGTGTACTGTTCATCGCTTCACGCCTCAAAAAAAAAAAAAAACAATTTAGCGAGTGGGCTTTAGACCTTGGGTTAGAGAAGACCTCCTGCTCCGCGGACTTAAGATCAGGGGCCATACAGTCCTACCAGTGCTACGGGTCTGTGTGTGCAAATCCCCGATATTGTTGTTAAGTCCAGCGACAAGTTAACACATCCTGTAAAGGAAGTGATCAATGGTGAGGGCCTGTTTGCTACAAGAGCACTACAGGCCGGCCTAATAGATCTAAACGATTAATTCACCAGGTTGACAAACTCTCCCTTATAACTTACGGTACTGTGGCGTGAATGTGAGTGACTGACCTATCCATGCAAATTATAAGTCCAGTGTATGGAATTGTGCCAAATAAACGTAAGTGCAATTATCTGCCCGTATCTGTGACTCCTCTATTATTATTATTATCAAAGGTAATGACTGATTGGTTATGACAAAGTGTAACCATTAACTTAGATGGATGTTGGAAGTTAGTGGAATTCATTAAATCATCATCTATCAAGTACATAACGCATTGAATGCCGGAAGCAGGGCAAAATTCTACGTAGTGATACACCATAATCTCTTGGGTGAGTAACCAGTGTGAAGGTATCCGAGTTCTACGGTAAGAAAGCCACTTTCCTGCATTTAAAACGTAACAGTTAGTACTGGGGTCTGTTAGTACTGGGGTCTGTTAGTACTGGGATCTGTTATTACTGGGGTCTGTTAGTACTGGGGTCTGTTAGTACTGGGGTCTGTTAGTACTGGGGTCTGTTAGTACTGGGATCTGTTAGTACTGGGGTCTGTTAGTACTGGGGTCTGTTAGTACTGGGGTCTGTTAGTACTGGGGTCTGTTAGTACTGGGGTCTGTTGGAACTGGGGTCTATTAGTACTGGGGTCTATTAGTGGCTGGGGTCTATTAATTGCTAGGGTCTATTAATTACTGGGGTCTAGTAGTACTGGGGTCTATTAGTACTGGGGTCTGTTAGTACTGGGTCTGTTAGAGACTGGGGTCTATTAGTACTGGGGTCTAATATAGTACTGGGGTCTGTAGTACTGGGGTCTATTAGTACTGGGGTCTATTAGTACTGGGGTCTATAGTAGTACTGGGGTCTATTAGTACTGGGGTCTGTTGGGACTGGTCTATTAGTACTGGGGTCTATTAGTACTGGGGTCTCTGTTGGAACTGGGGTCTAGTAGTACTGGGGTCTATTAGTACTGGGGTCTGTTAGTACTGGGTCTATTAGTACTGGGGTCTAACAGTACTGGGGTCTGTGTACTGGGGTCTGTTAGAACTGGGGTCTATTAGTACTTGGGGTCTATTAGTGATGGTCTGTTAATTACTGGGGTCTGTTGAGTACTAGAGGTCTCAGCCCAAATTGGGGTCTATTAGTACTGGGGTCTGTAGTACTGGGGTCTATTAGTACTGGGGTCTGTTAGAACTGGGGTCTCTGTAGTACTGGGGATCTGTTAGTACTGGGGTCTGTTAGTACTGGGGTCTATTAATTACTGGGGTCTATTAGTACTGGGGTCTGTGTACTAGGGTCTATCAGTACTGGGGTCTGTTAGTTCTCAACCTATTAGTACTGGGGTCTGCTAGTACTGAGGGATTATTAGTACTGGGGTCTATTAGTACTGGGGTCTGTCGGTACTAGGGTCTATTAGTACTGAGGTCTATTAGCACTAGGGGCTTATTAGGACTGGGGTCTATTACTGGGGTTTATTTGGTCTATCAGTACTGGGGTCTGTTAGTTCTCAACCTATTAGTACTGGGGTCTGCTAGTACTGAGGGATTATTAGTACTGGGGTCTATTAGTACTGGGGTCTGTCGGTACTAGGGTCTATTAGTACTGAGGTCTATTAGCACTAGGGGCTTATTAGGACTGGGGTCTATTACTGGGGTTTATTTGGACTGGGGTCTATTAGTACTGGAGTCTGTTAGTACTGGGGTCTGTTAGTACTGGGGTCTGTCGGTACTAGGGTCTATCAGTACCGAGGTCTATTAGCACTAGGGGCTTATTAGGACTGGGGTCTATTATTACTGGGGTTTATTTGGACTGGGGTCTATTACTGGGTTGTTAGTACTGGGGGCTTAGTACTTGTGTCTATTAGTACTGGGGTCTGGTAGTACTGAGGGACTATTAGTACTGGGGTCTGTTAGTGCTGGGTCTATTAGTATTGGGGTCTGTTATTACTGGGGTTTGTTAGTACTACTAGTCCCCTATCACGAGTCCACCACTTCACACCGACACTCACCACACAAATGCGAGCACACGGCAGCACACAGCACACACGTACCACATACACACACACACACACAAACATGCACTCAATCATACACACTCTCTCTCTCTCTCTAAGGGGTAGGTATAGTACCAGTTTAAATTGCTTTATATAATCTATGGCATAAATAATGAGTTTCAGGCAGGGAATTATACTCAGAAACGTATTTATTCTGTGGTCTGGTAAATTGGTAAGGATCAGGTTAGACTAGGATAGAAAGGTCAGGTTGTGTTAAGTTAGGTTACGATAGATAGGTCAGGTTGTGTTAAGTTAGGTTACGATAGATAGGTTAGGCTACGATAGGTAGGTTAGTTCAGGTAAGATTAGTTTAGTTTTTGTGTTTAGTCATGAAGGATTAAGGGGCACACACGGTCACCGAAGCTACTCAGTTGCCCCCCTGACTTGTACCCTGACAACATCCTCGTAGGGGTTACACCAAGCTGTGGTTGACATGTTATCAGTTTATTCAGAAGTAAAACTCATTTGTTATTTGACAGAGTTATTGTCGCAAGAATTTCAATGACATTTTTGTTCACAGAAAAGTGTTGGGGGGCGAGTGTTAAGGCCACCTGGTCCGCCATTAGCCACTGGAAAACGGTAAATACCCCAAAGATTTTTGTTCCTACTTTATTGATTTTATAAACATGATTTATTGCTACGGTGATGTTATGTTGTTTAATAACCTGGACTTGTGATTGGGAGTTATTTGTCTCTACAAGTTGTTAATAGTAAGAGTTGTATTTCTGTGTTTCAACTACTAAGGTTTACTACCAAGTACTCTATATAGATTCACAAATTTGACATCAACTAGTGAGGGGTGGAGGGTAGGTTCCTATTTAATTTAGTGACAATCAGCATAACATTAATTGCGATATACGTGTTTTAAACCCGAAAGATACTTGAAATTATCTTGATATGTTCGGTGAAAACCTGACAAGTTACATATCATAGTTAAGTCTTGTACTGGTAGGGTATTTGACTTGGGTAGTTAACGTTAGACTGTGTTGGTAACTCACAACGAATCCAGGTAAAAAAGTCACAGGTAAAAAAGTCACAGAAAAAAAGTCACAGGAAAAAAGTCACAGGAAAAAAAGAAAAGTTAACTATCGAATTCTCATTTTTTAAGGTTAATATGTCAATCAGTTTCAGTAAAGGAATAACCTAACCTAACCTAACCTGACCGGCCACCATAAATTAATTGTGACTTTTTTTCCTGTGACTTTTTTCCAAGCCAAAATTGTGACTTTTTTTCTGTGACTTTTTTTCCTGTGACTTTATTACCGGCCACCCTCACAACGACCACCTAGGGATCATTGCAAGTAAGGTCACGGAGGAACTAAACCCGGTAATTTATTTTTCTCTTAACTCAAAAGATTCATAAGATCTCTGGGTAAGTTGATTGCCTTACACCTTTGCCAGATGGTAGGGCCTCGTAGGGACACTTCACCATTTTTAAGTTCACAGTTTCGTTGTGTTAGTATTGAGTCTGTGGTGAGGCGAGACGTATAGCTCACTGGCGGAAGTTTGACCCGAGACCATCAGCCGTGAATTCATAATGCCACGTCCTACTCCCTGACCTTTGTAGGCCCCAGTAATTATACCTTCTTCCTCGTTATCCTTTCATGGGGTAAATTTTGAACTGTGGTGGTTAGGACGACTGCATTTATATTTTTACGGGTGGGGGATTATTTTTTCTTCTTTTTGTGGCTCCATACACCAGGTGATCAAGAACACACATAAGCACTACACTCCACATCTGGTCAAGGACTGGCGCCTGAATACATCACATTCTAAGGAGGTCACGGGGAGGTCCTCGTCGCCCAACAGATCCTCATAATATATTGATGATAAGGATTCCACAACCACACGACGCCTGAGTGTACTCTATATCCGAGTTATAAGTAGAATCGTAGAGGTTGTTAGTCACTTATAGCTGCAGGTTGTAAGGCAGCAATTAAAACCTTAAGTGATTTTGTAGCGGGTTTTGAGAGATTTTAGAAACCATCATTTATTTTTGTGGGTATTTGGAGAACATTAGTTGTTTTTAGAGAGGGTTCAGTTGCTTCACCCCACCTCACTTTACCTATCCTCTCTCACCTCGCCTATCCTATCTCATCTCACCTCTCCTCGCTCACCTCACGAAGAACTCAGCACTGTAACATCACCATTTAATGATTTAACGGAGACGACTCGTGTATACCCACGTTCAAGTTAACTCGGTATTATTGAGAGTGAAATATAAGTTTGGTCGCATTCCTCAGTTTAATGCCACTTACCTGACTCGTAATATTTTTGTCACGTGAGTGATTCTTTTTTTTTTGCTTCATCCTAAATACACTACCACAGTGCAGTATGTAATTTGTTTTATTTTCACATTTATATATATATATATATATATATATATATATATATATATATATATATATATATATATATATATATATATATATATATATATATATATATATATATATATATATATATATATGCTGATAACCACAAGGAAAGAAGAAAACACGAAGTTCCCAAGCGCTTTCGCGTAATTCACATCTTCAGGGGTGGGTGAGTAGTGCCGAGTACACACTAAGGAGAAGTACAAAACAAGGCCATCCATGACCATAAGAATCTCTTAGTATTACCATTTCACAAAAATTTCTCTCAAATTCCTTTACAACTAAAAACCTGGAACGTCAATGTAGCATTACAGGAGGATCTAAATAACTGCAGGGGTGGTCTGAAAAATGGCAAATGAAAATTCAACACCAGCAAGTGCAGCGTACTTAATATTAAGAACATAAGAAAATAAGGAGTCTGCAATAGGCCGGTTGGCCTGTGCATGGCAGCTCCTGTCGAGAGTTACTACCACACTCTATCATCCATGAATCTATCTAGCCTCCTTTTGAAACTTTCCAGAGTTCCCGCACTTACTACAAAGTTGCTAAGCTTGTTCCACTCGTCTACCACCCTATTTGCGAACCAGTTTCTTCCTATCTCCCTCCTAAACCTAAACTTATCCAACTTGAATCCGTTGCTCCGAGTCCTATCCTGCTCGGATATTATAAGAACTTTATCTATATCCCCTTTATTGATTCCTTTCACCCACTTAAATACTTCTATCATATCTCCCGCACTCTTCGTTTTTCTAGGGAATGCAAGTTAAGTTTCTTTAACCTATCCTGACATGGAAGGTTTCTAAGTCCCGGAATCATTTTGTCATTCTTCGCTGCACCGACTCTAGTGAATTTATATCCATTCTATAATAGGGGTACCAGAACTGAACCGCATAATCGAGGTGCGGCCTAACTAGCGCAAGATATAGTTGCAATAAGACCTCTGCACTCTTATTACTTACACTTCTAGATATAAAACCCAATACTCTGTTTGCCTTATTTCGAACATTAACGCACTGTTTTCTAGGCCGTAGGTCCGGGCTTAAAGTACCCCTAGGTCTCTTTCACAAGTCGACTTCTCTAGGTTGATGTTGTTAAGGCTGAATACCTTATCAGTATTTGTTCTTCCAATATTAAGTACGCTACGCCTTGCTGGTGTTGAATTTCATTGCCATTTTTCAGACCACCCCTGCAGTTTATTTAGATCCTCCTGTAATGCATTTGCATCCTGCCCTGAATTAATCTGCCGCCCTATTTTGGTGTCATCCGCAAACTTGCTTATGTCACTGCTGATCCCGGCATCTAGATCGTTTATGTAGATTATGAACAAGAGTGGGCCTAGTACTGACCTCTAGGGAACTCCACTGGTTACACGGCCCCACTCAGATTTAACACCATCTACGCTGACCCTCTGCGTTCTATCGGTGAGCCATGATTTTATCCAATTTAAAACTTTCCCCTCGATACCATGAGCCTTAATTTTTCTCAGAAGCCTCTGATGCGGTACTCTGTCAAATGCTTTGCTAAAGTCTTAGTAAATAACATCGTAATTTTCGTCATTATCTACTATCTCGAAGACTTTCCTAAAAAACGTCAGCAGATTTGTTAGACAAGATTTTCCCTTTGTAAACCCATGTTGAGAGTCGTAGATTAATTTGCTTTTCTCTAGATGCGATCGGATGCTATCTGCTATAATTGATTCAAGAAATTTCCCCACTACTGACGTCAAACTGATCGGCCGGTAATTTGACGCTGGTGCTCTGTCTCCCTTTTTTAATATGGGTACTACATTTGCTTGTTTCCACAAGTCTGGCACAACTCCCGTGTCTAATGATTTTGTAAATAAATTTACGAGGGGTCCGCTAATCTGTTCCCTACATTCTTTCAATACTCGAGGGAAAATTTCGTCTGGCCCTGGGGATTTTGTCTTCTTTAGTTTATTTATCCTCTTAAGAACATCCTCTTTCTGATAGTGATATTCTTTAATTTCTCTTCTTCCTTTCCCCTGAATATCAGTTCCACCTCTGGAATTTCCTCTCGAATTTCTTCTGTGAAAACTGATAAGAAGTAGCTGTTCAATGCTTTGCTTATTTCTTCACTGCCATTTATCACTTCTCCCCTCCCTGACTTTAAAGGCCCAACTTTGTCCTTGACTTTTGTTCTATATACCTGGAAAAATCCCTTGGGATTCGCCTTGGATTCATTTGCTATTTTGATTTCATAGTCCCTCTTTGCTTTTCTTACATATTTCTTAACATTCCTAGATAGTTCATTATACCTATTTCTGAGCTGCTCCTCCCCTTCCTTTAATTTCTTATAAATTCCTTTCTTTATTCCTATGTCATGTTTAAGTTTTCTGGTCATCCACCTTGGCTCATTCTTATTTGACCTAATTTTTCTGTATGGTATATTTTGTTTTTGTGCTTTATGTAGTATACTAGTGAATATATTATAGTCATGATCAATTGTTGTGTCATCTATGACCTCACCCCTTCCTACTGGGGACTGACGTGACTGTTCCCAGGTGACCTCATCTAGGTACCTTCTTAACCCCTGATAATCCGCCAACCGAAAGTTTGGGACTCTGACCATATTGTTATTTGATTGGAACATGAATTTCTTTTTATATTCTGCTCTGAAGTCGATACTGTGGTCTTATTATTATTATTATTATTATTATTATTATTATTATTATTATTATTATTATTAATATTAATGTATTTTAACAACTAAATAAGTTGTATATTTTGATTCATGAAGTATGGTAAAGTCTTTTTATATTGATTTATATTAATGCCATCTTACGCAAGGTGTTAATCATCTTATTCAAGGTTGTAAAGTCATCATTTCAAGTGGTTAAAGCCATCATACTGAAGGGGTTAAATTCATCATATACAAGGGGTTAAAGTCATCGTATACAAAGGGTTAAAGTCATCCTACTCAAGGTTTAAATTAAGGTTTTCCACAGTGAAGTATATAATGTAGTGTTGATAATATTTCGATTTTATCAATAACTTTAAATATGCTTTGCTATGAAGTAACATATAATTAACATAAGACTCACAGGGCGGTTTAGGTAAACATTGGACGAGTTTTGTGCTGCATAAAACAAAACTTCTCTGGTCAATGATCAATTCAATAGGGGATAAAATATTTTGTGGCCAATGGAATATTCTGTACACGTGAGGTTACCTGTGATGGGAGAGCCTGGTATTTATTCACTAAGTTACAGTAATTTAATCTAGCAACAAAGTGGGTTTTTTTCTCTTCTGAATTGTCGTGGTGTAGATACGAGAATTTTCAAGCCAAGTTGACCTATTCACCTGACTTAATGGATTCACATCTTCACCTGGAATAATGACTTAATTTTTTTTTTTTGGCTTGGACCAACTACTTAACCCCACTTTAGTTATGCTCTAAACATATCTGTGTTTATTTTTTTACGAAGTGTGAAGTTATGAAGTCTGACGCGTTTAGTGAATGTTTCATTCAGTAGTTGTCAAATGTGGGAGTTGTTCTTCAGTCTCTTGTGATATTTATATTGTTTTTGATTCTGTTATGTAAATATTGTCCTAGAAACATGTTGAAGATGAAGAATTTTGGTGAGGTCTGACATTTACCTGCCAATATTACCGTCCTATTGTGGGATTCCAGGATTACTTTAAGTTAGGTTAGGTTAGTTTAGATTAGTTTTCGGGTTAGGTTAGTTTTAGGTTTGGTTACATTTTAGGTTAAGTTGGGTTAGATTAGGTTTTAGTTTAGTTTAGGTTAGGTTTTAGTTTAGGTTAGGTCAGGTTTAAGTTTAGGTTAGGTTTTAGTTTAGGTTAGGTTAGGTTAGGTTAGGTTTTAGGTTAGGTTAGGTTTTAGTTTAGGTTAGGTTAGGTTTTAGGTTAGGTTAGGTTTTAGTTTAGGTTAGGTTTTAGGTTAGGTTTTAGTTTTGGTTAGGTTTTAGGTTAGGTTAGGTTTTAGGTTAGGTTTTAGTTTTGGTTAGGTTTTAGGTTAGGTTAGGTTAGGTTTTAGGTTAGGTTTTAGTTTAGGTTAGCTTAGGTTTTAGGTTGGGTTTTAGTTTAGGTTAGGTTAGGTTTTAGGTTAGGTTTTAGTTTAGGTTAGGTTAGGCATGGCTCGGTTTGGTTTGGTTTGAGGGAAGAATAATGGGTTTTATATGTACGTTATTTGGGGGTTAGGATAAAATAAAGGATTGTACCTCCCTCAATGGGGGTTAAGAGAGGATAAGGGTCCCACTATTATGTTCAGGGGCATATGATTTGATATAATATTTATTTATTTATTTATCTTTATTTATTCATTTATTTATAACCCAAAGTAGTCTTTTAATCTATCTCTGACCCCCAATCCATCCCTGACATACCCCCAATCCATCCTGACATGCCCCCAATCCATCCCTGACATGCCCCCTAATCCATCCTGACATGCCTCCAATCCATCTTCTGATTGATAAGCCCCCAATCCATCCTTGATGCCCCCCAAACCATCCTGACATGCCCCAACCATCCCTGATCCCTAACCATCCTGACATGCCCCCAACCAATCCAGCACTGACATGCCCCCAATCCAGCATCTGACATGCCCCCAATCCATCCTAACCATGACATACCCCCCTGAATCCATCCCTGACATGCCCCCCCTAACTATCCCTGACATGCCCTACATCCCTAACCAACCATCCATCCTCCTCAATCATGCCCCCCAATCCATCCTTAATCTCTGCCCCCAATCCATCCCCTAACCCCCTCCCCAACCATCCCCTGACATGCCCCCAATCCATCCCCTGAACTTGGGTCCCCAATCCATCCCCTGACATGCCCCTCCATCCCTTGAATCCATCCCCTGACATGCCCCCAATCCATCCCTAACACGCCCCTATCCAATCCATCCTAACCGCCCTCCCCCAACACCCCTCCCCCCCAATCCATCCCTAACACGCCCCTTCCCAATCCATCCCTAACACGCCCTCCCTCTCCCTCCTTAACCATCCCCAGCCCAATCCATCCCCAACATCCCCCAATCCATCCCCTGACATGCCCTCCCAATCCATCCCTAACATGCCCTCAATCCATATCCCCTGACATGCCCCCAATCCATCCCTGACATGCCCCAATCCACCTTAACATGCCCTCCCCCAATCCATCTCTAACGCCCCTTCCCAATCCATCCCTTAACCGCCCTTCCCAACCATCCCCTAACATGTCCCTCCCCAATCCATCCCTAACATGCCCCCCCAATCCATCCCTAACACGCCCTTCCCAATCCATCCCTAACACGCCCCAACCATCCCTAACACGCCCCAACTATCTCTAACATGCTCCCTCAATCCATCCCTAACATGCCCCCAATCCATCTCTAACATGCCCCTCCCCAATCCCTAACGCCCTCAATCCATCCCTAACTCGTCTCAATCCATCCCTAACTCGCCCCCTAAATCCATCCCTGACGTGGCCCAATCCATACAGCAGTAAACAGACACGCCAAGTTGTGAGTCGTCGGTAAAGATATTGGATTTTGAAGATCACTTGAGATGTGCTAGAGGCAGCAGTAGCCCATCTCTCAATGGCACAATCTCGAGGCATCTCTTCAATTTATTGCCATTGGATAAAAGTTCACTGGACTGTTCGTTGAGAAATTTTGTGTTTTTTTTTATGCTCCTTCATAGAAAATGGGGGTTTGTAACTTTGTATTTTGTTTACTCTGCTGGCCTTCTGTGTAAATATAATTTTTGGATTCTGTTGAGGAAATTGAGAGAGAGAGTGAGTTGTATTATTTAATGGTTATTGTGGTTCCTAATTTACTTGTTAGGTGTAGAAATAAGATATATATATATATATATATATATATATATATATATA
This sequence comes from Homarus americanus, assembly GCF_018991925.1. Taxonomy (NCBI): domain Eukaryota; kingdom Metazoa; phylum Arthropoda; class Malacostraca; order Decapoda; family Nephropidae; genus Homarus; species Homarus americanus. The sequence continues at coordinate 7,047,295 of NW_024723541.1, forward strand.
TATATATATATATATATATATATATATATATATATATATATATATATATTATGATTATATCTTGTGCCTTTGGAGGAAAATGAGTTAGATGTGTTATGAAACCAAACAGGAATGACTGTTGACACAAGTAGGTGGACAGAGGGACAGAGAGGGGTACATATCAACTTCTCTTCCCTCTCTCCTACTCCCCTCTTCCTCTCTCATCCTCTTCCCCTGTTCCTCCTCCTCTTCCTCTCCTCCCCTTCCCCCTCCTCTTCCCTCGCCTCTCCCTTCCCTCCTCCCTCATCCCTCCTGTTCCTCTCCTCCCTCTTCCCTCTCCTTCCTTCCCCTCTTCCCTCTCCTCCCTCTCTCCTCCTCCCCTTCCTCCTCTTCCTCCTCTTCCTTCTCCCTGCCCTCTTTCCCTCCTCCCCCTCTTCCCTCCTCTTCCCCTGTTCCTTCCTTCCTCCTCTTTCCTCTCCTCCCCTCTCCCCTCTCCTCCCCCTCTTCCCCTCTTCCCCTCTTCCCTCTCCTCCCTCTTCCCTCTCCTCCCCTCTTCCCCCCTCTTCCCTCCTCCCCTCTTCCCTCTCCTCCCCTCTTCCCCTCTCCTCCCCTCTCCCCTCTCCTCCCCCTCTTCCTGTTTGTTACGTAAACTCGACAACTCATAACTCAATAAAGTTCACCTCCGGTAATAATGTGTTGGAGGAAGAGGATGCTGTACGTGCAGTTGCCTCGAGCCCAGACGACCACAGCTATAGTACCAACACGGAGATCAGTGTACAGTATAGTTGGGAAGGTCACTTACTCCCCCCCTCCTATTCCCCTCTCCTCTCCCTCTCTCTCCCTCCCAAAAAGGTGTATAAATATGACAGCATTTAACAAAGGAAGATGGTCATTTAACAGAGGGACGGTCATTTAACAAAGGAAGATGGTCATTTAACAAAGGACAAGTATTTAACAAAGGAAGATGGTCATTTAACAGAGGATAGTCATTTAACAAAGGAAGATGGTCATTTAACAGAGGGACGGTCATTTAACAAAGGAAGATGGTCATTTAACAAAGGACAATTTAACAAAGGAAGAGGCATTTAACAAAGGAAGATGGTATTTAATAAAAGGAAGATGGTAATTTAACAAAGGAAGATGGTCATTTAACAAAGGGACAGTCATTTAACAAAGGAAGATGGTAATTTAACAAAGGAAGATGGTCATTTAACAAAGGGAGATGTCATTTAACAAAGGAAGATGGTCATTTAACAAAGGGACAGTCATTTAACAAAGGAAGATGGTCATTTAACAAAGGAAGATGGTCATTTAACAAAGGAAGATGGTCATTTAACAAAGGGACAGTCATTTAACAAAGGGACAGTCATTTAACAAAGGAAGATGGTCATTTAACAAAGGAAGATGGTCATTTAACAGAGGGACGGTCATTTAACAAAGGAAGATGGTCATTTAACAAAGGAAGATGGTCATTTAACAAAGGAAGATGGTCATTTAACAAAGGAAGATGGTCATTTAACAAAGGAAGATGGTCATTTAACAAAGGGACAGTCATTTAACAAAGGAAGATGGTCATTTAACAAAGGGACAGTCATTTAACAAAGGAAGATGGTCATTTAACAAAGGAAGATGGTCATTTAACAAAGGAAGATGGTCATTTAACAAAGGAAGATGGTCATTTAACAAGGAAGATGGTCATTTAACAAGGAAGATGGTCATTTAACAAAAGGAAGATGGTCATTTAACAAAAGGGAAGATGGTCATTTAACAAAGGAAGATGGTCATTTAACAAGGAAGATGGTCATTTAACAAAGGAAGATGGTCAAATTTAACAAAGGAAGATGGTCATTTTAACAAAGGGACGATTAATTTAACAAAGGAAGATGGTCCATTTAACAAGGAAGATGGTCATTTTAACAAAAGGAAAGGTCATTTAACAAAGGAAGATGGTCATTTAACAAAAGGAAGATGGTCATTTAACAAAAGGAAGATGGTCATTTAACAAAGGAGGACGATCATTAACAAAGGAAGATGGTCATTTAACAAGGAAGATGGTCATTTAACAAAAGGAAGATGGTCATTTAACAAAGGAAGATGGTCATTAACAAAGGAAGATGGTCATTTAACAAAGGGACAGTCATTTAACAAGGAAGATGGTCATTTAACAAAGAGGAAGATGGTCATTTAACAAAGGAAGATGGTCATTTAACAAGGACAGTCATTTTAACAAGGAAGATGGTCATTTAACAAAGGAAGATGGTCATTTAACAAAGGAAGATGGTCATTTAACAAAGGAAGATGGTCATTTAACAAAGGGACAGTCATTTAACAAAGGAAGATGGTCATTTAACAAAGGGACAGTCATTTAACAAAGGAAGATGGTCGTCATTTAACAAAGGAAGATGGTCATTTAACAAAGGAAGATGGTCATTTAACAAAGGAAGATGGTCATTTAACAAAGGGACAGTCATTTAACAAAGGAAGATGGTCATTTAACAAAGGAAGATGGTCATTTAACAAAGGAAGATGGTCATTTAACAAAGGGACAGTCATTTAACAAAGGGACAGTCATTTAACAAAGGAAGATGGTCATTTAACAAAGGAAGATGGTCATTTAACAGAGGGACGGTCATTTAACAAAGGAAGATGGTCATTTAACAAAGGAAGATGGTCATTTAACAAAGGAAGATGGTCATTTAACAAAGGAAGATGGTCATTTAACAAAGGAAGATGGTCATTTAACAAAGGGACAGTCATTTAACAAAGGAAGATGGTCATTTAACAAAGGGACAGTCATTTAACAAAGGAAGATGGTCATTTAACAAAGGAAGATGGTCATTTAACAAAGGAAGATGGTCATTTAACAAAGGAAGATGGTCATTTAACAAAGGGACAGTCATTTAACAAAGGAAGATGGTCATTTAACAAAGGAAGATGGTCATTTAACAAAGGAAGATGGTCATTTAACAAAGGGACAGTCATTTAACAAAGGGACAGTCATTTAACAAAGGAAGATGGTCATTTAACAAAGGAAGATGGTCATTTAACAGAGGGACGGTCATTTAACAAAGGAAGATGGTCATTTAACAAAGGAAGATGGTCATTTAACAAAGGAAGATGGTCATTTAACAAAGGAAGATGGTCATTTAACAAAGGAAGATGGTCATTTAACAAAGGGACAGTCATTTAACAAAGGAAGATGGTCATTTAACAAAGGGACAGTCATTTAACAAAGGAAGATGGTCATTTAACAAAGGAAGATGGTCATTTAACAAAGGAAGATGGTCATTTAACAAAGGAAGATGGTCATTTAACAAAGCAAGAATGCCATGTAGCAACACAGAGGAGAGTACTTCAGCATGTTATCATCATCAACAAAGCTGTAGAGAGTTAGTAGTGAGTTATTTACAGAGTTTGATGTTAGTTGGACCTACCTCATGTAATGCTCCCTAAATAAGACTTAATAATGGAAGAGGAGGAGGAGGAGAGATTGAAGGGTTTAGTTGATCAGTAGAGGGAGGGAGGCTGGGAGGGGTTGGATTAGTGGTTGTGGTGGTGGTTATGGTGGTGGTAATGGTGGTTGTGGTGGTGGTTGTGGTGGTGGTAATGGTGGTGGTTATGGTGGTAGTAATGGTGGTGGTTGTGGTGGTGGTTGTGGTGGTGGTAATGGTGGTGGTAATGGTGGTTGTGGTGGTGGTAATGGTCGGGTGGTTGTGGTGGTGGTTGGTTATGGTGGTGTGGTGGTAATGGTGGTTGTGGTGGTGGTTGTGGTGGTAGTAATGGTGGTGGTTATGGTTGTGGTGGTGGTTGTGGTGGTGGTTATGGTGGTGGTAATGGTGGTGGTGGTGGTAATGGTGGTGTGGTGGTGGTGGTGGTAATGGTGGTGTGGTGGTGGTAATGGTGGTTATGGTGGTAGTAATGGTGGTTATGGTGGTGGTTGTGGTGGTGGTAATGGTGGTTGTGGTGGTAGTAGTGGTGGTAGTTATGGTGGTGGTAATGTGGTTGTGGTGGTTATGGTGGTGGGAATGGTGGTTGTGGTGGTGGTAATGGTGGTTGTGGTGGTGGTTATATTCAATATCTCTAAATGTATTTTGGTTAATTACACTTTGAAATAAAATTTAATTTTTTTGCGTTGTGTACAGTACATCACATATTTATTGAACTTGGATTTAATATAATTTTAAAGATTCAATTCAGGGGTTTTGTGCATAAAAAACTCCCAACACAACGAATGTGGGAAGAATGTCATAGTAGCAAAAAACTAATAAACAATTCACCTTAAAAAAGTTTGGCCTGGCTCGCTCGTCTTGGCTAAATGGTAATGTTGCAATATCCAGCATCAATCAGCAAACATTGTGGGGCTCTAGCGTGTTTCCATTGTTGCGACATCTTGGTGAAATGGAGTTTGAATGACATATTGCAGCCCAGGAGTTGGTAGCCTTGTAGTACAGAAATTGCTGTACCAGTACCTTGTAGTTGACGTCTCTGTGCCTGCCAGTAAAACCGGTGCAGATATTCTTGAAAAAATGCCAACCTGGTATCTCTGGGTCGTTCATTTCCATCTCAAAATTATTAACAAACAAGAGCTGGGGAACTTGTGGACCTACAAACACATCTTCTATAATCTTGGCTTCACTTAGTTTGGGGAACTTTCCTAACAGGTATTTGAATGTTGGAACATCATTGGTCATTGCCTTGACCAGTTGTTTGACGATACCAAGCTTAATGTGCAGTGGTGGCAACAGAATCTTGTCTTTTGGAACCATTGGAACATTGTCTACATTGAATGTACTGTACGTAGAATGACTTGAGTCACGTGGTGGCCAGACTTTGTGGGTGTAATGCTGTGCTCGGGCACGACTGTTTCACATGTATAGAATTCCATATAATTGGTGAATCCGGCCTGCAGTCCTGTTAAAAGTGCACCAACCTTTAAGTCACAGACGGCCCAGCAATGATCAGGATACTTGATACAGTTGAGAATGAAGCCTGGTAGAGAAGGTAAAACATTGCCATTATGCCCCAACACTGCCTTTACGCTGTAGGTTTGATGCATCAGTAAAAAGCATCCAGTTATGTGGATCATATTGTACTTCCAAGGTGTTCAATAAGTCATAATTGTTATTGCAGAAAGAAAGGCCGCCGGGCACAGAATAAAAGATGTGGGCGCAAAACCAAAATGTCGTATAGCCGAAACTCTGCATTCTGAAACCGTGTATGTAAACGTTTAGTGTATTATATTCACTTCCAATATATATAAAAAAACCCACTGATAGACAGAAACTAATATACTGTATATTTCTTTATGTGCAGTCAGAAAAATATGTTCTGCACCCCTTGGTCTGTTGGCCTCTGCGACGATCACTGACTGAGGTCATTTTAATGTGGTAAGGTTGGTATTTCTGGTTGTGATGCATTGTATAACCAGTATGATGTATTCTTTATATCACATATAGTTAGCACCGAGAAATTAACAGGAGTCACCCACGTAAATGAGTGTTGTTCAGAATTCATGGCCGGGTGTGTCATATTGCATAATACCATAAAGGTGCAGAATTTTTTGTTGTTGATTGTACACCTCTTAAAAAGCATAAAACTGATAATTGTTACTTTTGTATCTTGTTCGTTGTTAATCAGCGTTATTAACTACAACAGGAAAGGTTTTACTTATTAATACACGTATCTTGGTAAATTAATAAGTACTTTATATTTGCTATACTGTATACCAAATGTTTATAAGCCATGGTAAGGGTTTGTAAAAATAATATAGTCAAACACAATAGTCAATGGCATGTTTGATGTATTGTGATAAAAGTTTTTGTGTATCTGTCATTAGATATGTACAGTACCGGGTATGTTTCGCTCAACACTGCAATAATGCCTGAGGTCCCTGGCGTGTGTGTGTGTGTGTTGTTATATGCAAGACGTAGCTGCATCAACACCAGTAACGAAGGCAAATAATTTTACACATGCAGATCGAGATGTAAAAGGCATGTCACCTAAGCCTGAATTAATGAGAGACTTGCTCCCCTCTCGGCTTGTGTAAGTAATTTGTGTAAATATGTGATGGTTGGTCTTTGTGTGATGGCGGTGGGAGTAAAAATATAACAAAATTAGTTTGAAAGTTTATACAGGTGAGTGACGTAACCTTTTGTGGCGGAATGACATCACACAAAGTTTTCATGATCCTTTACTGGCGGCGGGAATGGTGGTAGTTGTGGTAGTGTTGGTGGGGATGGTGGTGGATCTGGTAAGTGCTGGTGGGGATGATGGTGGTTGTGGTAATGGTGGTGGATACGGTAGTGTTGGTGGGGATGGTGGTGGATGTGATAGTGTTGGTGGGGATGGTGGTGGATGTGATAGTGTTGGTGGGGATGGTGGTGGATGTGATAGTGTTGGTGGGGATGGTGGTGGATGTGATAGTGTGCTGGTATAGTGTGGTGGGGATGATGGTGGTTGTGGTAATGGTGGTGGATACGGTAGTGTTGGTGGGGATGGTGGTGGATGTGATAGTGTTGGTGGGGATGGTGGTGGATGTGATAGTGTTGGTGGGGATGGTGGTGGATGTGATAGTGTTGGTGGGGATGGTGGTGGATGTGATAGTGTTGGTGGGGATGGTGGTGGTATGGTAATGCGAGTGGGAATGGTGGTGGATGTGGTAGGGCTGGTAGGAAAGGTGATGGTGGCCCTGAAAGTTGTTATAGTGGTGGAATGATGGTGGTGCTAGCAGGAATGGTAGTAGTAGTGGAGGGCGAGGATGGTGATACTATTGTGTTTTATTGTTGTGGTTTTAAATGTGTTAAAACTTCTTAGAAACTTTTAAGTGCACTAATTCAGCAGACGAGGCCAAATGCTCCAACAGTGTACAGTACAGTATAGGTTCCTGGAATGCATCAGTATACCATTGTCGTGTCCTCAGAACTCCCCACACGAAGGTCTTGTTATGGTGTGGCTTGTCTAGTGGTCCGTCCTCACCATTCCTCCCCTACTCTATGTCCTAACCTAACCTAACCCCACTGATGGCATTACTATGGTTAATAATCAGACGAAATAAGCTGGAGGGAGGCTATTTATTCTGACTCGCAAGAGGAAAATACCAACCCAACCCAACCCATGCCAGATGGTAAGCTTATATTGTATCGAGACTTCACGCTCCCTCTCAGCCTTGGAAGGACCGAGTGACGCAGTACCAGCTTGAGAAATGTTCCAAGTACCGTACGAGTTGAGATAACTTTTTCCTTGAAGACTTGAGTGATATAAAGGATTGTTTTGTGTTGTGTGCTAAGAGGAAAGTTGTGGGTGAATAGCAGCGGCCAATACTTAAACTGATGTCATTTATTTTATTTAAGAAATGTCCTTTTGTTAATGTTTTTTTTAAAGATGGATACTGACTGACTGAAGATAGACTTATTTATTACTGTTTACTTTTCATTTATAAACATATTTTTATTATCTTCTGTTTGTGTCTCCTATCGTGTAATTTCACCTGATGCGATTCTAAATGGATTATTTTCAAGAAACTTACAGAAATTAGGATATTTATTTAATAATTTTTTCCATGGCAGTACGTGACCAAACTCTTCTCTGAATGGACTTATCAGCATCTTCAACTGCTCTAGAACAACGGGACCCAATGTTGCGCAAGTTGACATGTGTGGTCGTTAGTTTTAGAATAACAAACAGTTTCTCCTGAAGATTAGACATCACATTTTATATCACCTAAGATTAACCAACAACGTTACCTGGGTTAAGTTAAGTTAGGTTGGATTAGCATTAGGGTGAGTAATCTAAGGGTGACCCAGAAAACAAGCATTTATGGTAATATAATGTTGACGTCAGGTGTTCAAAACTCTCTCTCTCTCTCGTTACAGAGAAGCCAAGGATATTAGTAAATGTGTCACGAGTTTCCCATAATAATGACAGACTGCTGATATCTGTTGCGGTTGTAATAACAGGACCCACCATCACGGTGCTATACAATAACCAGTGTGCTTATTCCTCACCGGGTTCCCCCAGCTTTTTTAGGATGATGATTAACCGACTTACTAAATACCTAACCTACAGTAACCTGGTTTAAACAAACCGAACTTAAAAACCTCACCTTACCTAACTCCCCTACAGGTAACGTTAGTGTGTTGTTCATCAGGTGAAAGAAGCTGAGGTGTCTAATCTTCAGATGATCCGACAATATTGAGTTCTGAGGTGAAGTTGTCTGTCTTAGGGTGAATGGCCCCTAGAGAGGTACACAACAGCAGTACGACACAAACCTACTACTACTACTTTGCTGTCACTCGAGTATGACGATCATCCAGCTATGATACAATCATATGATTTATTAAGGCTGTCACCTACGTTGGTGAGTTTTAAGGTGACTAAAGAGGCCGATACGGGACCGGCAGAGTTGTTTACAGATGTTGCACATGTGGATGGCTCCATCTAGTGCGGGAGGGGCGGTGGCAGCGTCTTTCCGGCGCTGGCGCTTGTCTGCCTCGGTTTGCAGTCGGGCTAATTCGAAAGTACTGACACCGTCTCATGTAGTGCTCCTCCATGCGGTACGGTGGGTAGTGATCGTCTCCCAGGTGAGGGGGTCGATTTGGCGTTACTTTTACTATTCGTAGAGTGACTGTAAAGTAACTGCTTCGGCAGTTTACAGTCGTCGATGCTGGTAACATGGCCAGTCCAACATAGTTGTTCATGGATAATGGTAGCCTCGATGCTCCTACAGTTGGTATCAGCGAGAATACTGGCATTTGTTTTCTTGTCTTCCCAGCGAACTCTGAGGATGGAATGTAGACTACGTTGGTGAAAGTTTTCAAGCTCCTTGAGGTGCCTCCTGTATGTAACCCATGTCTCACTGCCATATAGTAGGGTGGGGAGGACCACTGCTCGATATATGTGCAACTTTGTAGATAATCTCAGCTCCCTACAGCTGAAGACACTGGTACGGAGTCTACGAAAGTCTTGAGATGCACATCTGATCCGATGTTGAATATCTTCATCGATGTCTGCGGTGGTGGGCAGGTGGGAGAGGAGATACTGAAAGTAGGTAACATTAGAGAGGGTAGTACCATTAAGCTGGATGGATGGTGGAGGTGTGGCCTAACTAGGGGCAGGCTGAAAGAGAATTTGAGTTTTACGTACATTCACCTCAAGGTCGAAGTGTGCATATGCAAATGCATAGGTGTTCAGGATCTCCTTTGTTCCTGCTTGGAGTCGTCTTATTTAGAAAATACCCTTCATCCGGTACTCTATGTCCATCTCACTGCTAAATTGGCACTGCCACGAGTAAAGAAGGCAGCCAAGAAAATGGATAAGCGAGTTGGCGCCAGTACACATTTTTGTTTTGCCCCCGTTTGGATGGGGAAGAAATCAAACTGGGTGCCATTGTGCAAGACACTGCCGTTCATGCCGTTGTAGATTTGCCTCACAATGGCGATGAATTTTGGTGGGCAGCTTAAGCGGCTGAGGGTCCGCCAGAGGGCTTCCCTGTTGACCGAGTCAAAGGCTTTGGTTAGGTCGATGAAGGCCATGTACAGGTCACGATGCTGTTCTCTGCACTTTTCCTGTATCTGGCGGGCAGCAAAGATCATGTCAGCAGTGCCATGTGATGGTATAAAGCCACACTGGGATTCAGGGAGGAAGTTTTCCGCCTCAGGAGACAGTCTGTTTAGGTCCTAAACAGAGTGCGAGATCCTGCTGTAGTTGCCACAGTCTGAACGGTCTCCCTTGTTCTTAGAAATACTGATAATGGAGGCGTCTTTAAGAGCTTGAGGGATTTCCTCCTCTTCCCATATATTCTCCAGGAGAGAGTGGAGATGGCTAGTAAGCAGAGGTCCTCCTGCTTTATAAACCACGACTGGGATTCCATCAGGCCCTTAGGCTTTGTTATTTTTCTTCTGTTTGATGGCAGTAGTGACCTCCTCCAGGGATGGAGGATAGCTGAGGTGGGTCAGCTCTGGATGGTGAGGGACGTGCTGGATAGTCAGGACATCCACATCGGTGTTTCGGTTGAGCAGGGAATGGTAGTGGTCTTTCCAGCACTGACGAATGCCTTCTTCGTCTTTTATTAGGGAGTTACCGTCTTTTGAGCGGAGGGGATCTGCACCATAAGTGATTGGCCCATAAAATGTGTTACTGGAATTGAAAGATTTGCACATTTTGTGATGATCTGCAAGTTTTTCCATTTCACATGCTCTAGTTTTAAACCAGTCGTTCTTTAGTTTGTGAAGTTCGCGTTGGGCCGCCGCTTTCTTCTTGCGGAAGATATCACCTTTGGTCCTAGACTGAGGTGTTGTTCTGTCAGTCAGTTAAAGCAGCACTTTTATCATTGACGAATACATTGATTTCTGGGTCATTTTCATCAAACCAGCCCTGGAGTATTCTTTCAACATGGCCGAGGGTCTCTCTGAAGGTTTTTTTCATGACACTGTCGAGAATACTCCATTCTGCACTGGGATTTGGGTTGTTTGTTGTTGGGTTGTTTATCAGCCCATGTTCAAGCTGCTCTCTGAAATAATGTGCTACCACTGGATCCCCCAGATGCTGCCTTCGTCGTTTTGGGGTGACGTGAAGTGTGAGCTTGGCTCTGATGAGCCGATGATCAGTTTCACAGTGGTCTGAGCTACGCATTGCGTGGGTGATGAGGACATCTCGGCGATCTCTTTCCCTGACAATGATGTAGTCAATGAGATGCCAGTGTTTGGATCGTGGGTGTTGCCGTGAACCATTGAACTTGTCGGCCTGCCTAAATAAGTTATTGGTGATAGTGAGGTTATGTGCAGCACACTTGCTGAGGATGAGTAGACCGTTGGGATTACACTTGCCTAGTCCATTTCTCCCTATGATTCCCTGCCAAATGTCAGCATCTCTACCAACTCTGGCATTGAAGTCACCAAGGAGCACAACCTTATCTTCTCTTGAGATAGAGGTTAGCACATTGTCAAGGTCGACGTAAAAGGCCTCCTTGATGTCATCCTCTGCATTCAGTGTTGGGGCGTATGCACTGATGAAAAATGCATGACGTGAGTGATTCAGAGAGACTCTGAGCGTCATAAAGTGCTCGTTGATTCTAACAGGCATTTCAGTTAGCCTGTGTAGGATGCGTTGGCGGATGGCAAACTCAACTCCATAAATGTGATTTCTCTCTGCAGCAGGCTTACCCTTCCAGAAAAAGGTGTAGCCAGGTCCCCGTTCAGTCAGTCAACCCTCGTCTGGGTGTCGGAACTCACTAATGGCTGCTATGTCGATGTTATATCTAGCCAGCTCTGTTGGCACAAGGGCGGTTTTTCTTTCATGTCGCTCATTTGTGCCATGCAGCGACTATAAGAGGTTGCATAGTTTGTTTTTGTTTTGATTTGTGATTATGATTGTTTTTGACTGCATAACTATGAGTTTACAGGGTGCGGTTGCCCAGTCAAGTTGGTTCTTTAGCCTGGCTTTGTTTAGGGCACTTTTTCTAGCCCCCTCCCCATGTGGGGTTAGCAATAGTGGCTCTTCGAAAGGGCTGCTCAGTCGCACAGGCATTACCGGATTGCACTGCTGCCTAGATCTTATTGCATAAACGACCATCTTAAATGTGCCGTCCATGTGCAGAGTTTTGACTTCAGACTCCTGGTAGTCATCTCTGTTTGTTCCCGTCGCCAATTGTCCGTCGCCATAGGACTTTTGGGGGTATAGGGGTTTGATGATGATGATGAGTATGATGAGGTGGATGATGGCTGCACGTGAGTTGATTTATGTTATGTGGTGAGGCAGGAGTACAGACTGCAACCACACATCTTGGTTCTTCCTTTTCCTGATCCAGTGCTGCAAGTGTTACAACGACTGGACATCATATTCTAATTGAAGACTAATCACAGTGGGCTAGCAAATTTTGGATAAACAGCAAGAATGTCCTCAAGCACCCTGATTCAATGTAGTAATTACAAAGTTCACGATACAATAAGTCAGGTGGCCTGAAGTCTCTGACAGTGTCACATTCATTAATATAGTGTTCAAGTGTATGCTTTAAGGGTTTATCACAAAGTTTACAGTCTGAGTGTTCCGGTATGGGTACAGTGTTATTAACTTGCCAGATGTGTCTGTATCCTAGCCTAATTCTAGCCACAACTATATCACATTGTCTAGTTCTGTCCTTATGCTGGCCATACCGGTACTTCTTGTCACAAAATTTGTCATATTTACTAATGCTACAACTGCCAGGTCTCTCTGGATTTCTCAGTTCTTCTGGATCAGAGTTTATGATTCTGACATGAATTTTTTTAAGTGCAGCATTGGACAGGCCAAGGTCACGGTCAACATTTTCTTTCTTACATGCCTTATTGCCGAGACTATCAGCACAGTCATGATACCTAACTCCAAAACATGGGACGGAATCCACACAAATTCGATACGAGAGCTGTTCCCATTGGCATTTATCACATTTCTTTTAATATCAAATACAATTTTAGACATAGAACCTGACGGGCTGTTCATTGATTTCAAAGCACTTTGAGAGTCACAGAATATCACCTCACCTCCATTTTCTTTAAGGTAGTCTGTCGCTAAGTGCATTCCAGTTAGTTCAGTTTGTGTTGTGCTGGCCCAGTTGTTCAGCCTTTGCTTGTTTGACACTATCATCTCTTTTTCTTTGTGTATATTACAATTGCACAGCCTGTTATACCTGTGTTTGTCTGCACAGAACCACCAGTAAAAGCATAACATTCACTTGATTTAATACTCTCTATGTGTCTGTTAATAGTTTCTAGTGTGATACATCTCATCTCATCGGTGTTTAACATTTGCTTACTACCAACAGGAGTGTAATTAATAGGAACTGATATATCCAGCCAAGAAGGAATGACATTATTGGGTTCGTTTGGGGTGATTGAGGCATTCAGTTTCAAGAGATCTGCAACACTTTTATGAAGCCATGCCCCAAAGAGAGGTCTTTTGTGGAAGGTTAGCGAGATAGTCGGGATTACTTAGATAGAACATCAACTCAGTTTGAGCTGTCGTTTGGGGACCATTGTTCTTCAAAACTTTGAAACAAAACATGATATTAAGTAGAGCTATCCTCTCAGATAGAGAGGGCAGCCCGAGCTCTTTCCTTATGTCTACAATTCTGGTTGATTTTGGGCATCCTAGAATGATGAGCATGGCTTAATTTTGTACTACCTCAAAGGCTGTTGAGTTGTTTAAGTGGAATAGTCACAAGATGGAGAGCATGATAGTCAACGACAGAATGAATGAAGTGAAGATAGAAAGTACGAGCATAGGTGATGCTAATTCCATAGCCCTTGCCAACAAGGGTTCTGAGGGGTTTAATGGCTGCATTAGTTTGGCACAAAGGTTGCCGACAAATTTTGCTTCATTTACACAAATTCCAAGATATTTATAAGAGCTACATAGTTCCAAGTGCATGCTGTTAATGTTAAAGTCAAGAGGCAGAGGGTGAGCAGGACGAGGATTGAGGACCCTCGTCTTGTCAACAGATATTATGAGACCACATTCCACAGTTCTCTGAGCAAATGCAACCAGCAAGGTTTGGAGCCTGAGCTTGGTCTGTGTCATAATGCAGATATCATCAGCATAGCATATTACAGCCTCGTTTGGCTGAACTGGAATGTCAGCAATAAGCTTGTGCATCAGTATATTAAAGAGCATAGGACTTAACACTCATCCCTGAGGCGTGCCAAGCTCAAATGATCTCATTCTGGCACTTTTGACTCCCCTAAACAGAACACTGGCATACCTGTTGGATGCCAGTGTTCGTCAAGTATAATGTCTCTGTTAGCTACATCAAAGGCTGATTTAAGGTCTATGAAGGCTGTTTGTGTTTTATCTTTTGAGTGAACAAGATATTCTGCAAAGCATGTCTGTGTGCTGTGCCCGGGCATGAACCCATACAGATTAGGGGCCAGTTTGTCTTTGACCTGAAACATGAGACGGTTGAGAACAACTCCTTCAAGGACTTTACACATACAGGATGTGAGTGAAATTGCCCTGAAATTTGGAGAGTTATCTTTAGGGATTGGTACTATGTTTCCATGAGTCCATGTCTTAGGCAGAATACCTTGTGTGAGGCTCTATGCGCGTCTCTTTGGGGCCCACTGCTACTTTGAGATCCCCTGCTGGTCTAGCCTATAGCCACGAGACAACCTCCCACCCCCCCCCCCACACACACACACACGCACCTCCCCACCTATTTATTATATATCATATTTGTATCACTTATATTACTTGTTTATTATTTGTCAATCAATAGACCCATTCCCCAATAGTGTAACTGTATATTTTCAACCTTCCGACTGCTATGCTCTTTCAATAAACTGTTTATTATTATTATTATTATTATTATTATTATTATTATTATTATTATTATTATTATTATTATTATTATTATTATTATTATTATTATTATCACACATTGTTATTATTATTATTATTATTATTATTATTATTATTATTATTATTATTATTATTATTATTATTATTATTATTATTATTATTCATGATAAATAGTAAATATTTTCTAATGCTTGCATTAGTAATAGAAATAATGATGTTTAATGATTATTATTATTATTATAATTATTATTATTATTATTATTATTATTATTATTATTATTATTATTATTATTATTATTATCACACATTGTTATTATTATTATTATTATTATTATTATTATTATTATTATTATTATTATTATTATTATTATTATTATTATTATTATTATTAGTATTATTATTATTATTATTATTATTATTATTATTATTATTATTATTATTATTATTATTATTATTATTATTATTATTATTATTATTATTATTATTATTATTATTATTATTATTATTATTATTATTATTATTATTATTATTATTATTATTATTATTATTATTATTATTTATTATTATTATTATTATTATTATTATTATTATTATTATTATTATTATTATTATTATTATTATTATTATTATTATTATTATTATTATTATTATTATTATTATTATTATTATTATTATTATTATTATTATTATTATTATTATTATTATTATTATTATTATTATTATTATTATTATTATTATTATTATTATTATTATTATTATTATTATTATTATTATTATTATTATTATTATTATTATTATTATTATTATTATTATTATTATTATTATTATTATTATTATTATTATTATTATTATTATTATTATTATTATTATTACTGTTGCTGTTGCTGCTGCTGCTGCTGCTGCTGCTGTTGTGATAGCAATAACTGAACACCTCAAGCATACAGTAAATTAACTTCTGTGTTTTTGCATTATTCTAGAATGTGTTGTCATATATACAGTTGTATGGTATCATGGTGGGTGTATGGCAACAGTGGCAACCATTCGTATGTTTTAGTGATCACGAACCATGCCAGGATGATGGAGTATGCCAGCAGAGTAATTGTGGCTTGAGTAGTAGTAGTAGTAGTAGTAGTAGTAGTAGGAGCAGGAAAAGTGGAGGACATCAAAAACTGGTGGGACCTGATAACATTATATGGTCCACAAATAGGGTACCACCCAAATGCCAGCAAGTCCTTCCTCATTGTGAAGCCAGAACATTATGAACGGGCAATGGAGGTGTTTGGTGGAAGCTAGGTCAAAATAACAAAGGATGTCTAAAGACACTTAAGCGCAGTAATCGGTAACGGCAGACTTCAAGACCGAGTACGTAACAGGAAAGGTGAATGAGTGGGTCAGGGAAAACTCCAAGCTCTGTCTGATATTGCTAACACAGAGCCACATGCGGCTTTTGCGGCATTCAGTCACGGAGTCAAGGATAGCT
Source organism: Homarus americanus (assembly GCF_018991925.1). Lineage (NCBI taxonomy): Eukaryota > Metazoa > Arthropoda > Malacostraca > Decapoda > Nephropidae > Homarus > Homarus americanus. The sequence goes on from NW_024723541.1 coordinate 7,063,082, forward strand.
GGAACTTCCTGATGCGCACTATCCCTGATATCGGACCCCTCCTCCACCCTCTGGAAGAAGCTATCATCGTCAATTTCATTCCCATATTAGTGAAACACCCTCACTTAACCCCAGCAGAAAGATCACTACCACCGAGACTGGGAGGTATGGGATTGATCAATAGAGAGGAGATTGCTCTCCACGGAACATCAAAACTCAGTTAAGCTCACGGCAGCCCTCACCGATCACATAATATCTCAGAACGCAACAGGCGAGATGGATACCAGCGAAGTAAACAAGATTCGAAGGTCCATTAAGACAACAACTGCACGGCCAAAGTGATAAGTTACAGCAAATGTTGCTGCAAGTACCAGAGAATTTGAAAAAAAGTAGCTGTAGCGCAGGAGGTGGGCCCCTCGAACTGGTTAACTACGTTACCTATAAGGGCAAATGGTTTCAGTCTTAATAAACAAGAATTTACAGATGCCATTGCTCTAAAGTATGGATAGGCCAGTAGAAGGTGTGCCCTCTTAATGCATGTGTGGTTCCTCCTATGACGTCGATCACGCCATTTTGTGCAAGAAAGGATGGTGAGAATTTCCAACATAGGACTTCAAACACATCCAACGAAGCCTGTGTTGATGTAAGTGCTCGAGGATTCTGGGCGCTGTGACAGCAAGCCGCCTTCGACATCAGGATTTTTGATCCCATGGCCGCATGTCCCCGTAACTTAGCTCTTGATGCTGCACTTAGGAGGAACGAGAACGACAAGATTAGGGCATACCGGGAGAGAATTCAGAACGTTGATCAAGGCAGCTTCACTCCTCTGGTGTTCACAACCTCTGGTGTGGTGGGACCAAGTGCGAGATGTTTCTACGCCAGACTCGCGGAGGTGCTATCCGAACAGAAGCAGCAGCCCAGAAGTTACTTTACAGCTTGGGTGAAATGTCGACTGTCCTTCCCTCTTCTTAGGTCTGCTTTGCTCTGCCTCAGGAGAACGAGAGCATCGGCCCCAAAGCCGACAACACTGAATGCAGTATAGATCTGTGGCTCAACTAACTCAATACAGCTAGGATAGCCACTTATGTATTAGGATAGTTAATTTTAAGGAAATAAAATGGTGGCGCAGGTGTGGCTATTGGGGGAGGCTGGAGGCCATTTAAAAAAAATAAAATAAATTATTATTATTAGTACAGTAGTAGTAGTAGTTTAAGACTTGGAGATAGTAGACTATTACACCAGCCAGTACAGATATACTAATATAGGTATAACAGGGCAAGAATATATGCCAGAATGCATATAAGCAGTATAACAGCGGTGCTTGACCATCATATATAAACTGACCTCCATCGCTTCCCACCGTCTGTCAGTCAGTCAGACCGGCCGGTACTTACTCCTCTTATCTTCCCCCCTCCTCCTCCTCCTCCTCCTCCTCGTGTTATCTAATAGCCTGTGTTTGTTCCCGTAAACAATATACTGGTATCTTATCGCGTGATAGGAGAGGCCCCCTTGTCTGATAACCTATCGCTGATGACGACCCGATAAGGTAGAGCTGGTGGTTGTTGATAAGACTCGTATGGGGAGTAAGTAAGGCAATGATGGTGCCAGTTACCAGATGCTGCCCTGTTGACTGGGGGGGCGGGGAGGTATTTAGGGGGGTGTTTGTGGGTGTAAGGGGGTGTTTAACATTATAAGGGGTGTTTGTATTTATTAGGGGGTGTTTGTTGGGTGTAAGGGGGTGTTTGTTGGAGTGTAAGGGGCGTTTTGTATTTATTAGAGGTGTTTGTTGGGTGTAAGGGGTGTTGTATTTATTGAAAATTGTTTGTTGGGTGTGAGGGTGTTTGTATTTATTAGGGGGTGTTTGTTAAGGTGTAACAGGTGTTTGTATTTATTAGAGTGTTTATTTGGGTGTAGAGGGTGTTTATGTTATTAAAGGGTGTTTGTTGTTGGAGTGTAGAAGGGTGTTTGTATTTATTAGGAGAGTGTTTGTTGGGTGTAAAGGGTGTTGTATTTATTAGGAGAGTGTTTTATTTGGGTGTAAAGGGTGTTTGTATTTATTAAGTGTTTATTTGGGTGTAAGAGGTGTTTGTATTTAATAGGGGGTGTTTGTTGGGTGTAAGAGGTGTTTGTATTTATTAAGTGTTTGTTGGGTGTAAAGGAGCCGTTTGTATTTATTAAGGTATTTGTTGGGTGTAAGTGTTTGTTGGGTGTAATTTATAAGGGGTGTTTGTATTTATAGGGGTGTTTGTATTTATAAGGGTGTTTGTATTTATAAAGGGGTGTTTGTATTTATAAGGGGTGTTTGTTGGGTGTAGGGGTGTTTGTATTTATAAGGGGGTGTTTGTATTTATTAGGGAGGTGTTTGTTGGGTGTAAGGGGGTGTTTGCTGTTCGTTCTGGATAATAAAGTCCCGGGAAATGGTTACCTGATGATTAATCACCCTAACAAACCTAACCTAACTTGACCTGACCTGACCTGACCTGATTTGACCTAACTTAACCTGACTTGACCAAACTAACACTAACCTAACCTAACATAACCTAACCTTTCTAGGTCTCGTTTGGGTGGTTAATCCTTAAGTGAAATAAGCTGGGGGTGTTTAATCTTCAGATGATCCATTTTTTCCCTTTTAACTTGCATCAGAAAAAACTAATGGTTATTTTTTTATATATCTTGGTGTGTGCATTAATAAATAATAATAATAATAATAATAATAATAATAATAATAATAATAATAATAATTAACGGTTTTTTGAAAGAGCATGGCAGCCGGAAGATTGGAAATATACAGTTACATAATTGGGGAATGGGTCTTTTGATTTACAAATAATATACAAGTAACATAAGTGATACAAATATGATATATAATAACTAGGTGGGGAGAAGCTCAAACTACAGGGCATTTCAACATAGTGACAGTGTAAAAAGTAAGATTGACTGGGAGTGAATACACTGGTTGATTACAAGTTATTGATAATTTTTAAAATGGTTGGGACTGGGCTGTTCTTATAGAGATCAGCTCGTGTTCGTATGGGCAGGATGCGGTTGTGGTGTCGAACAGCAATTTTCGGACGAGGGATCTTGGGTGGTAGTAGGAGCCCGTGTCGAAGATGGTGCAGAAGCTTCTCACCAAATTTGCAGATGAGGTCGTGGTGATGGTCAGAGAGAGCCGAGAGGGTCAGTGTGTTGAGTGCTTCTTGATATGTGGAGTAGGAAGGGGAGAGAATAACCTTGCATGCCCTTTTTTGCACTTTTTCTAGGAGTTTACGTTGTGTGGCATTTAGGGAGGAAGACCAGGCAGGGGAGGCATAGGTGAGTAGGGTGTGTCATAGGAGAGAAGATCAGCTAAAACTAATGGCCCATCACTTTTTTGGTAGATTTTAGTGTATATAAACAGAAAATAATTTCAGTTTCAATATTTTGCAACCTTTTGCTAGGTAAATTTTAGCGTGAAATTTATCGAAAATCTAACGTACAGCTGCATTAGTGCATTACAATTAAATATTGAACATTGCTTTCTGACTTCATTCTTTAACAACCCAACTAACAATATTTTTTTCTGTTTCAAATTCTGATGCATTTATAAGTTGATAATATTTGCGATGGCTGCTTGTGTCAGGGCGAGGAACCAAAAATCCAGCCATCTCAGTCACTATCTTGGGTCTGGGAGAGAACTCCTGAAGTCGGAGTTGCCTACATTGAGAGATGCTTTGAGATACGGTGTTTTAATCAGGCAAATCAGTGAAAAGAACCAAGAACACACAGAAACAAAGACATTGCCAGTGATACTTGTGGGCCAAAGCTGTCTTGGCACAGTACACTCTAGTAACGCTCAGTTCAAGCCTCCAGTCATAACAAGTCAGAAGAAGATTAGTGAGAGACTGCTAGCCAGTTGGGAAAAGGCAAAGGAATATCTCTCTTGGGAGAGGAGAAAACTTGCAGTTAAGGACAGCTTGCCAAGCAACTGGACCGGATTATTTGACATAATTACTTGCAAGTGCTTGTGTTCTCTGTCCTGAGTTTGGATGCGATCGTGACTGTAAATCCGAGGCCCACATCTCCTGTATTTGCAAGCGTGAACTGAAGATTCCTGTGATCGAACTGGCATTTGTCAAAGCACAGAGAGAAGACTGGCAGTATAGGGGCTCTCATGATTTCTAGCCAAGATATTCCGGAGTCCAAGAGACAGGAGGCTGCCACAGAGAGACAGAAGAGGAGAAGAGTTGCCGAGGAAAAGAGACTTGAGAAGGCCCAGGGTGAGGTAAAAAAGGCCGATGATTGGAGTCAAGCTGATTCAGAGTTTAATGACTTCCCCATGGCTGATCCGAGTGCTGACCAGGAGAATGGTGACTTTGTCCCTAACCCAGAAAATAATGATCCCAAACCTTCCAGGCATAAGATTCGAAATAGGAAAGATATCCCGAGCATAGCTCTGGCCAGCATGCGACACCACACTGGTCTCAGAGAAACTGCAGAGATAGCAACAGCTGCCTGGGTTGACGGTGGTTTGATAACACCTGATGTTCACCTGATGATGTTCACCTGGTGATAGATCATAACAAAGTAAGGAGAGCTCAGGGGAAACTTGTCAGTAACCTAGAAGAGGAGTTTGATAAGGGGATAAGAGAAAATGGAATCAATTGTTTGTTCTTTGATGGGAGAAGGGATGACACTAAAGTGTTCATGAAAGTTGGAGATTCTGACAAGTTGTTCCCTGCCATGGTGAAGGAGGAACACTACTCCTGCTGCAGTGAACCAGGAGGGAAGTATTTGTGGCATTTCATTCCACAGAAAGATGACATCAGGAAACCAGCTGAGATAGTGGCAGATAACATTGTGAACTGGCTCAGAGAGAGGAACGTAGACCAGACCCTGCAGGCCATTGGAGGGGACAGCACCAACACGAACACAGGGTGGCAAGGGGGGGTCATAGCCACAGTGGATAAATGGGAAGATTGGGAGGGAAGCTGGTCTGGATTGTTTGTGACCTCCACACCAACGAGTTGCCACTCAGACATCCCTGATCCAGGAGCTGGATGTGGGCGCTCTTTTCAAACAACAGATGGTCTGGTCCTCTTGGCAAGATGCTGGACTCTGCCGCTAGGTTAGAAATAAATCCGAGCTTTGAAAAAATCACCATGATTTGGCCCTCCACTCGTTGAGAGGCTTGCATACTGTCATTGACGACCTGAGTACTGACCAGTACTGGTTACATGATTTGCAGTGCCATCAAAACTGGGGTCATGCCTGATAGACTTGCTTACCTGCAGATAGGTCAGTCTCACATTCTAGGTGGCTGCAAACGGCTCTCAGGTTCTGCAGAATTTGGGTCGCTCATCCCCTTAAACTGAAAGGGAACCAGCTTCACAACCTGAGACTTATTGTCCAGTTCATCGTGAGTGTCTACTTGCCAAATTGGTTCAACACAAAGGTCAAGTCATCGTTCTCCGAAGGTCCGAGGCATGTTCTCTTCCAGCTTGAGCTCCTGAGGAGTCAGCCAAGGAAGGTTGTTCAGATTGTGGAGCAGACTGTGAGGAGATCTTCCTGGTATACTCATCCCGAGGCAGTTCTGCAGACAATGCTCTGCAGTAAGGATGAGGAGGAGAGAAGAGTGGCAGTCAAAAAGATCTTTGATATCAGACTTATAGAGAGGATCTGGGCATGACAGATCAGTTGGTGACGATTCCTTCAGGGTCAGGAAGCTCCTGAGATAAAATCTAGGTGCCAAGACCCTCACTGATCTCATAGATCTGGATAACATCAGGCTGGCAGTGAAACCCCCTCTTACCTGCAGCCTCACCAATGTTCAAGTCACAGAGCTTTCCTGGACAACCCCATGCATGTCCCTGCCTGGCCCTCGCACACCCAGAGTATAGAGCGTTGTGTACAGTAAGTGAGCGAGGCCAGCAGTCACGTGTACAGCCAGGAGAGGAGGGAAGGCTACATCCAAGCTCAGGTGGTCAGCAGGGAGGTGATGAGTAGAAACAGAAGCAAGAAAGACATGTTCTCTATGGTGTGCAGCAACACCGGGTCGTAGTAGTAAAACCGGTTTTGTATTTGATGATTTTGTTTTCTAAAGGAATATTAAATTTAATAAATGTGTCAAGATCATTCCTTTCACTCTTCTGGATCATTTTCATCCTAATAAATTAACCTGATACATTTACTTTACTTTAAATAAGCTATTTAGTGGTGTTGGTAAAAGGGTGGGAATACTGAATTTTCATAAGATTTCAAGTTAAAATTTACCTAGCAAAAAATGAAAACTTTTCAAATCTGAAGATATCACATGATTCTGCACATAGAACTACATCATTAATACCATGGGCCGATTTTTCAAACTCAAAAAAAAAAATTCGCCTCCGTATGACACACCCTAATAGGTGAGCTTGGGAAGTATGAATGTTGAGTAAACACTGAGGAGCTCTGGCGCAGGAACTCCGAGGGACTTGAGTCGGCGGAGGAGGTGGAGACGGAAACTGGAGGATTTGACAACTTCACTGACGTGTTGTTTCCAATTTAGTTTGTTGTCTATGGTGACTCCGAGGAGCTTAGTGGAATCTACAACCTGGAGTGTGTTGGGGCCTAAAGTAATGGAAGGGGGTGGGACAACGTCGGAGGAGAGGTTGATGTGCATAACCATGGTTGATGGTGACGTGGTTGTTGGTGGCCCAGTTTTGGAGACTGTTCATTAAATCCTGAAGGGCGGTATAGTTGGGAGCAGAATTGTTGACAGTGATCCCAATGGTGGAGTGGTAGCAGTTAATGTACTAGCCTGAGCCTCATGAACCTGTGAATCCGAGATATCACATATTGTTCGGCCCATGGATGGTTCACTCGGTCGTGTCATGTCTCGGATTCACAAGTTTATGAGACTCAGGGTTTATGGAGGACTGACAGGACTCTTCTCTGTCTGTCTGTCTGTCTCTGTCAGTCAGCTAATCAGTCTGTCTCTCTCCCTTTCTGTCTATCTGTCTGTCTCTGTCTGTCAGTCAGTCAGTCAGTCTCTCTCTCTCCCTCTCTCTCCCTCTCTCTGGCACTGCCATAGGCAGTTTATCCAGACGTCCATCACTTATCAGCATCCGCTTCATTATTGGCACACTCACCAGCCAGAGGCAGTCGAGCACCTGTTAGTGACTGCTGAGGGTCTCACACTAAGTCCCTCGTGCAGAGTTTTATTCACGGCATTGAGACTAGACATCACACGTGCCGGATGTGAACCTTTTCGTGTGGTTTTTGATACTTTCTTATTCCTGTAAGTGTAACGGGAAAAATAATGCTAAGATTGGAACCTCCAGCTTATGTCACCTGATGATTAACTAACCTATCCTAACCTAACCTATTAAATTTATGGCATGTTAGCTCTCTGTCGAATTGGTATATCATCATCATCAACGCTTTACGGCCAGTTTCCACGCTTGGGTGGGTTAGTCGCGATTACCTGAGAGCAGTTGTTAGGTAAATTAAACCGAGGACGCCAACCCAGAAAATGAGGCTGGGAAGAGGTGATGGGCACAGCTCTGTTGACCTGAGTGCCATGTTGAAGAAAAGTTTTACAGTTGGATGTCCTTGCTAACACCAACCCTCAGGGCGGGAACAGCTGGCAAGACAGAGTCGCAACTCATTCTGGTAATCAATAACTACTCGCCTACCTGTATGGGCGATGGAATTGTCGAATGTAGGAGGTTTGGGTCATGCGTCAAAGTATATACATCTAGTCTCTAATCTAACCTAACCTAACCCTTCCGTAAACTCCAACAAATGTATAAATTTTCAAGTGAGGTTTTATTAATACTGCTCGCATGAGTATCGTAGAGATAGATTAACTGTTGACTTTCATCTACTCTCAGGTACTCATAGACTCACAGGTACTCATATACTCACGGGTACTCATATAGACTCACGGGTACTCATATAGACTCACGGGTACTCATATACTCACGGGTACTCATATAGACTCACGGGTACTCATATAGACTCACAGGTACTCATATACTCACGGGTACTCATATAGACTCATAGGGATTCGTATAGACTCACAGGTACTCATATAGACTCATAGCTATTCATATAGACTCACAGGTACTCATATAGACTCACAGGTACTTATATAGACTCACAGGTACTCATGCAGACTCATAGGTACTCATTATGACTCACAGGTGATAGATGTTTATAATAGAACTAGTTACCAGTAATGCCAGTATGTCTATCATAGCGCAGGTGTGGGACAGGTGTTCGTAATAGCACCAGGTGCTTCCCACTTGCAGAGGTATGGGACAGGTGTTCGTACTTCGGTGGCCAGACGTATGGGCCATGAGACGTTTGGGCCATGGGCCACGACCCCCGGAAGTTTGGGCCACCAGCTGTATGTAGGGTGGACGCTTAGGCCATGGGATTTGATTATGCCTAAAGATGGAAATTTACGCCAATACTACAATATTACCACCTGAGAAGTGGAACATGTCCCAGGTCGCCCTTGACAACCAGCCTAGAACAGACATTATCTGTGAAGGTAGAATAATAAGTTACCAGTCGTGTGGGTCATGGTAATCCCCCAGTCTGGAAACTTACTGAGTGTCTTCACGTAGAGACCGCTCGTGTCCACACCATACTACTTCTGGAGGAGCGAGGTAGCCGCCCAACGAGCGGGTCAAGAAAACTTATGATGAACTCTAGGGACGCCGTCACAACTTGTGCCTGAACATGAAGGAATGCAAAACAACCATCCCAGAGCTTCTGTAACATTTCATATATGATTGTTATGCTGTTACTTTGACCCCGACCCAAAGGTCATAACAGCCCTGACCCAAACGTCCTACTGTACATTCGCGAACTTCAGCTCTGCTCTGGATTTCCCATAACGCTTTGTACAGACACGCGCTCTCATTCTCACTATACACATACACTTACAGTCAATAGACACGCACTCACAGTTTGTAGACACACACTCTTACAGTCTATAAACGTACACTGTCACGCTTAGGCCCGAATTCAGAACGCTGGTTTGAAACCGCATGAAGGTTGAAACGCAAGGATCAAGCGAAGATTGAAGATTGTTGGTATTCAGAATGCCTGGCTTGAGCTAACACAAAGATTCAAACCAGGTTTGAGTTCGGATTTGTTGATCTTCGCGCTAACCCAGCCTGGAGGCAGGTTTAACGGTTGATCCATCATTCAAGGTAACAAGTGAACACTCTTTTTGGTGATATCGTAAAATTTGAAATTTTTTAGAGAGAAAACACGCAATTCAGACAACGATATAGGTTCAGCAAGGGAGATTTCTTTGATATTTTCTGTGATATGAAGCATCTACTTGACAGACCTGTTGGCTATGGTTCACCTCTACCTCCCATTCATCAGTTGATGATTGCTTTGAGATTCTTTGCAACGAATTGTTTCCAGGTAAGAAATATTCCTCTTACTAAATGACTGAGTCATGGTGAGGTGTTCCACCACTTTCGTGTTTAGGGTCCATGAAGATCCAGTGGGTAAATGTAAAGAACGCTGACACTTCTTTATTTTGAGTGTTTTTCTTTGGAAAACTATTTTGACGTATTTTCAATGTAATTAAATCAATGCTGAGTGCATTTTTTATTTTAATATATTAATAAAGGAAAGTCTTTTTTTAACATTACTAATCAGGGAAAATATGGGGTTAAAAGATCAGAAAGAAACCTAACCTAACCGAACTGAACCGAACCGAACCTAGCCAGGTTACTGCACCCCGCATTGATTCATCTTGCTTTGGTTATGAATATTGACATCTGTTTCGGATTATATTTACAATTTGTATGTAATTGTTCTTCCTCTATGAATTTCTTTGTTATCATATAACAACACAACCACGTTGTAACACAGTACCATAAATCATTATAATTTGATCAATATGAAATTATAGTAAAAGAAGTAACTTATGATGTGCAAGGAGAGATTTCTATGCCTCCGTAAAAACTCGCCGAGTTATAGTTGCCGCCCTAATCTTGTAAACATTACTCTCGATGGTGATTGGTTGTCATAATGGTGTAATTGAAACGTGATTGGGCGGAATTTCAGTGTTCGAATCCTTGCTCGTAATTTAAGAAAATTTAAGAGATTACCCGATCCGGGGTTCCAGCCGATGTTCTGAGTATGGGTAATCCACTGCAGGAAATCTCGGACTCATGTTAACTTGCTATCTTGAATGACGGATCGACCGCTTAACCTGCCTCCAGGCTGGATTAACCCAAGGATCGCCAAATCCGATCTCAAACCCGGTTTGAATCTTTGTGTTGTCTCATGCCAGCGTTCTGAATACCAACAATCTTCAATCTTCGCTTGATCCTTGGTTTAAACCTTCATACGGTTTCAATTCACTGTTCTGAATTCGGGCCTTACAGTCTATAAACATGCACTCACACTATACACACACACTCTTACAGTCTATAAACATGCACTCACACTAGACACACACACTCTTACAGCCTATAAACATGCACTCACACTATACACACACACTCTTACAGTCTATAAACATGCACTCACACTAGACACACACACTCTTACAGACTATAAACATGCACTCACACTAGACACACACTCTTACAGCCTATAAACATGCACTCACACTATACACACACACTCTTACAGTCTATAAACATGCACTCACACTAGACACACACACTCTTACAGCCTATAAACATGCACTCACACTAGACACACACACTCTTACAGCCTATAAACATGCACTCACACTATACACACACACTCTTACAGCCTATAAACATGCACTCACACTATACACACACTCTTACAGCCTATAGACACGCACTTACACAGTTTGTAGACATATTCTCTCACAGTTTATAGACACACTCTCATACAGTCTGTAGACACACTCATACAGTCTGTAGACACGCATTCGCATGGTTTATACACGCACTCAGTGTATATACATGCATTCACACAGTCTACACACGTGCACTCATAGTTTTCTGTAAAAACGCGCACACACACACACACACACACACACACACACACACTGTGTGGTCTGAGCCCCTGGGATAACCTCTACAGTATATGTAGGAGCAGCTTTCATGTCCTGTGCGAATTAACAAGACGAACATTGATTTCGGGGTCAATTGAACTCCAACCTTCCGCCTCGCCTGAGTTGTGTGAAAGGTAAGCTATGATTTATCGTGTTTAATTTCAAATGACTTTTCACATTTTGCATTACCTCTTGACCTGACTTGGTGAGTGTCGCATGGGGGTGTTTCTTTCACATAAGGTTATTTTTATTTGGTTGGTTCGTAATGGCGTTCATGTTATATCTGAGAATGTTTAATCGACTCTCTCTCTCTCTCTCTCTCTCTCTCTCTCTCTCTCTCTCTCTCTCTCTCTCTCTCTCTCTCTCTCTCTCTCTCTCTCTCTCTCTCTCTCTCTCTCTCTCTCTCTCTCTCTCTCTCTCTCTCTCTCTCTCTCTCTCTCTCTCTCAGTGCAAGTTATTATTGTTATTGACTATTCCTGGTCATCGTTGTTATGTAGTTTTTAGAGAGAAAATGTTTTAAGAGAATTGTTGGGACCTGTTTCTGTACCAGCAATAGTAGTAGTAGTAGTAATAGTGCTGTAGTAGTTGAAGTAGTAGTATTAGTAGTAACGACAATGTAGTAGTAGTAGTAATTACAATGTAGTGGTAGTAGTAGTAGTAGTGACTGTGTAGTAGTAGTAATAATATTACTTTATGAAGTAGTAGTAGCAGTAGTAGTAGTAGTAGAAGTAGTAGTAGCAGTAGTAGTAGTAGTAGAAGTAGTAGTAGTTGTAGTGAGGAACCATATATTAAAACGGGGTAAGTAAAGCATTAAAAAATGACTTAAACCCCCATAGTACAATGACAGTGAAGTTAGTGCTCAGGTCATGATATTCACAGGACTAAAACAACAGATTAAAGGGGTTATTAAGTCATCATGCTATAGTGGTTAAGATGTCATACTCATAAGGTTAAGTTATCGTACTCAGTTGTTAAGTTTAAAAGATATCGTACTCAAGGGGTTATTTAGTCATCGTACTTACTGTAAGTGGTTAAACTGTCGTACTCAATTGGTTAAGGTTTCGTACCAGGAAATCTATGTACTCGTCAATGGTAAACCTGCTTTCTTTCAATGACTGGCAGAACAACCCTCGGTCTCGGACCAAAGCTGATACCTTCCACGAGAAGGAGGAGGAAGCCCAGCACAAACTTCGTGGTCTAAAGAACGAATGGTAGAAAAATAAAAGCATGTGAAATGCAAAAATTTTTGGATCAACACAATACGAAGACGGCATTCATCAGCGCTGGAAAGAGCATTACCATTTGCTGCTCAACCGAAACACCGATGTGGGTGCCCTGACTACTGAGCAGGCTCCTCAGCACCCAGAACTGACCCACCTAAGTATCCTCCATCCCTGGAAGAGGTAGCTACCGCCATCAAGCAGATGAAAAATAACAAAGCCACAGGGCCTGTTGAATCCCAGTCGAGGTGTATAAAGCAGGAGGACCTCTTCTTACCAACCGTCCCCACTCTCTCTCTTGGAGAGTACGAGTATATGGGAAGAGGAAATCCTCAAGCTCTTAAAGACGCTTCCATCATCAATATTTATAAGAACAATGGAGACCAGTCAGACTGTGGCAACTGCCGCGGGATCTGGCTGGTGTCCATAACTGGCAAGATTATCGCCCGAGTCCTAAACAGACTTCTTCCTGAGGCGGAAACTTCCTCCCAGAATCTCAATGTGGCTTTAAGCCATCACATGACACCACTGACAAGATCTTTGTTGCCTACCAGATACAGGAAAAGTGTTGTGAATTGTACATGTTCTTCCTCGACCTTACCAAGGCCTCCGACTCGGTCAACAAGGAAGCCCTCTGGCGGACCCTCGGTCGTTTTAGCTGCCCACCAAATTTCATCGCCATTGTAAAGCAACTCCACTATGGTAATAAACGGCAGTGTCCTGCACAATGGCACCCAGTCTGAGATTTTCCCCATCTAAAAGGGGTTAAAACAAGGATATGTACTGCCACAAACTCTCTTTTCCATTTTTTTGACTGCCCTCCTTACTTGCGCCAGTGCCAATTTAGCCGTAGGGGGACACATCCAGTACCGGATGAAGGGACTTTTCAACATAAGACGACCCCAGGCAAGAACAAAAGTGTCGGCCGCTTCCATCATTGAACTTTGGTATGCAGACGACCTCACCCTCATCGCTTACACTGAATGTGACTAATCTGAGATAATGAACACCTACGCAGGTGCGTATGCACACTTCGACCTTGAGGTGAATGTACATCAGACTCAGTTTCTTTTTCAGCCTGCCCCTGATTCAGACTCACCTCCACCATCCATCCTGCTTAACGGTACTATCCTCTCTAATGTTACCCACTTTCAGTACCATCACTCCCACCTGTCCACCACTGAGGACATCGATGAAGAGATTCAACATCGGATCAGATGTGCACTTCAAGCCTTTGGCAACTCCGTACCCATGTCTTCTGCTGTAGGGATCTAAAATTATCTACAAAACTGCATGTGTATCGAGCAGTGGTCCTCTCCATCCTGCTGTAAGGCAGCGAGACATGGGTCACAAACAGGAGGCACCTCAAAACTTTCACCAACGTAGTCTACGTTCCATCCTCCTAGTTCGCTGGGAAGACAGGAGAACAAATGCCAGTATTCTCGTGACACCAACTGTTGGAGTATTGAGGGCACCATTATCCATGAACAACTATGTTGGACTGGCCATGTTACCCGCAAGGACGGCAGTAGACTGCCAAAGCAGCTACTTTACAGTCACCTAACAAATGGTAATCATAGCGCTGGCGGGCAAATGAAAAGGCGTAGGGATAGTCTTGAGACAAACCTGAAGAAGTGCCAAATCGACCCCTTCACCTGGGAGACGATTACTCCACACCGCAACGCTTGGAGGAGCACCACACGAGATGTCAATACTTTCCAGTTAGCCCGACTGCATACCGAGGCAGACAAGCGCCAGGGCCGGAAAGACGCAGCCGCCGCCGTTCCCGCACTAGACGTAGCCCTCCACATGTGCAACATCTGTGGACGATCCTGCCGGTCCCGTATCAGCCTCTCGAGTCATTTCAGAGCTCACCAACGAAGGTGACATCTTTAACAACTCATCATTGTATCATAGCTGGGTGGTCGCTATACTTGATTTCGAGTGACAGCAAATTATTAATAGTACACACAATGCATATAGTCTGTGCAAGTACTGTATACAAACAATTACATAGTGTAGGTGTACACACAATGTATATAGACACTGCAGGTATTTAAACAATGTACTGTACATAGGTAAGGCATGTTTTCAGCTCAATTTTTTAATGAAAGTGGGGAGCACTGCGCATATTACGTGGCAGGTCAGACATATGTGAGAGCTGCTGCATCGTGTCTGTAGATTAGATAAAACCTCACTTAAATGCTGTTTAATTTTTACCGCTCGGCCACCAAGACTAAAGGAATATTGTTATGGTTGGTAATATCCGTAAGTCCATTAACTGTCTCTCTTGGTATCTCCTAAACGATGGTAAATAGTTGATAAATCCGTATATGTCTGTGTCTCCGTCGCCCCTAGTTGTGCTTTTTGAGAGTAGTCACCAGCTGGCCTTACTACAGTACATGGTAGGTGGCTATTTACTTTTATCTTCCATCGCATTTCTTCCTTTTCTTCTACCTCCACACTCTCGACCTACCCTTTCTCATCAACCACCCTTCTTTACCTACCTCGCTTCCCTCTTTTTTCTCTTTTCTTTCCCACTCTTCCTTACTTCCCACTCATCCTTCTCTACTTCCCACTCTTCCTTCTCTACTTCCCACTCTTCCTTCCCTCTTTCCCACTCTTCCTTCTCTACTCCGCACTCTTCCTTCCCTCTTTCCCACTCTTCCTTCTCTACTCCGCACTCTTCCTTCCCTCTTTCCCACTCTTCCTTCTCTACTTCCCACTCTTCCTTCCCTCTTTCCCACTCTTCCTTCTCTACATCCCACTCTTCTTTCTCTACTTCCCACACTTCCTTCCCTCTTTCCCACTCTTCCTTCTCTACTCCGCACTCTTCCTTCCCTCTTTCCCACTCTTCCTTCCCTCTTTTTCCCCTCTTCCTTCTCTACTTCCCTCTTCCTTCCCTCTTTCCCTCTTCCTTCTCTACTTCCCACTCTTCCTTCTCCTCTCTTCCTTCCCTCTTTTCCCACTCTTCCTTCTCTACTTCCCACTCTTCCTTCCCTCTACTTCCCACTCTTCCTTCTCTACTTCCCTCTTCCTTCCCTCTCTTTCCCTCTTCCTTCTCTACTTCCCTCTTCCTTCCCTCTTTCCCCTCTTCCTTCTCTACCCTCTTCCTTCCTCTTCCACTCTTCCTTCTCTACTTCCCTCTTCCCTTCCTCTACTTCCTCTTCCTTCCTCTTCTCTTCCCTCTACTCTTCCTTTCCTCTTTCCTCTTCCTTCTCTACTCCCACTCTTCCTTCCCTCTTTCCCACTCTTCCTTCTCTACTTCCCTCTTCCTTCCCTCTTTCCCTCTTCCTTCTCTCTCCCACCTCTTCCTTCCCCTCTCTCCCTCTTCCTTCTCTACTTCCCACTTCCCTTCCTCTTTCCTCTCCCTACTTCCTCACTTCTCT
The DNA here is from genome assembly GCF_018991925.1 of Homarus americanus. Classification (NCBI taxonomy): domain Eukaryota; kingdom Metazoa; phylum Arthropoda; class Malacostraca; order Decapoda; family Nephropidae; genus Homarus; species Homarus americanus. The sequence goes on from NW_024723541.1 coordinate 7,078,696, forward strand.
TCCTCTCTACTTCCCTCTTCCTTCACTCTTCTTCTCTACTCTTCCTTCCCTCTTTCCCTCTTCCTTCTCTACTTCCCTCTTCCTTCCCTCTTTCCCACTCTTCCTTCTCTACTTCCCTCTTCCTTCCCTCTTTCCTCTTCCTTCCCTCTTTCCCTCTTCCTTCTCTACTTCCCACTCTTCCTTCCCTCTTTCCCACTATTCCTTCCCTCTTTCCCACTTTTTCTTCCCTTCTCTCTTTCCCACTCTCCATTCCCTCCCTCCCTCCCTTCTCTCTTTACTCCCCACCCTTCCTCTCCTAACCCTTCTTCAACGTGTGGTATAAGGCGTTGTCATTGCCACCAGCAGCTGTTGGGTTCCACCACCGTCTTTTGATATCACGAGAACAAAAACAAAGTCTCAGCTTCTAGTGAGTGAGTGCATTACTATTACCGGATCGAGTGAGGTCAACTATGTGCAGGGATAGTGGTCACGCTGAACAAAAGTTACAAATTTTAATTGTGAAAACATGCAAATTGGGTTCTTGATTTGCATTTTTTTTATTTCAGCAGCGCCCTCCCCCACCCCAAACCATGCATATATAGAGGGTAATTACCAGTTGTCTTGTGTTACGCGGGGAACACTATAGAAGATTGTCTTACAACCATAACACTTCAGTAACAACCACAACACCTCAATAACTACCACAACACCTCAGTAACAACCACAACACCTCAATAACTACCACAACACCTCAGTAACAACCACAACACCTCAATAACTACCACAACACCTCAGTAACAACCACAACACCTCAGTAACAACCACAGTACTAGTAACAACCACAATTCATCAGTTCTAGTAACAACTACAACTTCTTTGTACTATTAGTAACTACAATACGTTAGTAGTAGTTACAGTACTGAGACTCTTTATCTAACTTCAACTATGATGAGCGAGGCAACAGTATCATAAGAGGAGAATATTGAGTTTTCCGTTGTCGTCTTTGTATCTTGAGAAGAGGAGAGGTTGCGTGGGTTTTAGTCAACACTCGTATCTTTAATCTTATCGGTGTTATCAGTCAGCCTCCAGATACCAGCAGCACTGAGTGAGTGGACCGAGACCTATCGAGGACCTTCCTGCCGGTATTGGACTCGCACCAAGTATCATTTTGTGCTCCTGTGATTTACCTTGGTAATGTGACGGTTTCACCATGTAAAATACACAGTTGCCTAAGACAACCGAGTGTAAACATTGATCCCTTTGGTCCAGTTTGGGTGTACGCAAAAGTAAGTCATAAACACCAGTGTAAACACAGAACTTAGTCATCCAGCTTTGTGAACCATCTGGAGGGATAAAGAAGGACCTGTGTGTTGTAGCAGGCGCGTGATTATAGTACACTGTTCTACATTACCTGTAAAACACAAAACCTGCGTCTTCCTGTAAGGACACACAAACACGTCTATGGTCCAGTGTGTTGATAAATCTACAACTTGTGTGAGTAGGTTAATACTATGATAAATTTTGTGATCCCTATGCTTGTGAAGGCTTTGTCATCAGGCTTAGATTAATGCCAGGGATTACCGGTACCGCTCCCTGTCCTACCTGATACACCTTCCCGCCTCCCGTGGCCCCGCGCCTCCCGTGGCCCCGCGCCTCCCGTGGCCCCGCGCCTCCCGTGGCCCTGCACCTCCTGTGACCCCGTGGTTCCCGTGACCCCGTGCTTCCCGTGACCCCGCTCCTCCAGTGACCCCGCGCCTCCTGACCCCACGCCTCCCGTGACTCCGCGCCTCCCATGACCCCGCGCTTCTTGTGACTCCGCGCCTTCCGTGACCCTGCGCCTCCCGTGACCCCACGCCTCCTGTAACCCCGCGCCTCCCGTGACCCCGTGCTTCCTATGACCCCACGCATACAGCACAAGCCGCCGCGCGAGGTGAGTCACCATATGTTCTTTATATAGGTCATAATGTAATTCAGTGGCTAGAATAACTCGCCCAGACTTAATTAAACTTAAACGTAACCTAACTCTTCATAACCTAACCTAACCTAAACTTACACCCCACCTCCCTGCAGATAGCATTAGGGTGTTTAGTCCTCAGGTGAAGTATGCTTGTGGAGGATAATCTTCAGGTGATCGCATTCCTCTCTCTCTCTCTCTCTCTCTCTCTCTCTCTCTCTCTCTCTCTCTCTCTCTCTCTCTCTCTCTCTCTCTCTCTCTCTCTCTCTCTCTCTCTCTCTCTCTCTCTCTCTCTCTCTCTCTCTCTCTCTCTCTCTCTCTCTCTCTCTCTCTATATATATATATATATATATATATATATATATATATATATATATATATATATATATATATATATGGTAAATAGAACAGGTAATAATAGTGGATGGATTGAGGTTGACAGTGATAATAGAATACGATTTGATTACTTTACGTGTTACCTCACGTAATATCACCCAATTACAAGGAAGATTTTATCAGTAGTTGTAAGATTCAAACCATTAAGTTGAGGAATGAATGAGTGTTTGTCAAGAAAGACCGCACTGAACAGTACTGGCCTTTGAAGTCCTGGGAATGACTGCTGTGGAGGTGTTTTGATGATGATAATGATAACACTACTACTACTACCAACAACAACAACATTGGTGATATAGTGCAGGTAGATGATCGTATCCAGTCAATGGCCGCAAACACTGACCCAGACTAAAACTCTTTATCTTGCGCTTGCCAAAACTCACTTAGATTACACAGTTCAGTTCTGGTCACCGTACTACAGAATAGGTATAGATTCCCTAGAAAGCATACAAAGGAGAATGTCAAGACTAATCCCTGGCATTAGGAACCTTGAGTACAGAGACAGGAAGCAGATTAATTTGCACTCCCTCGAGACACGTAGAGTGAGGGGCGATATGATCGAGGTGTATAAATGGAATTCAGGGCTAAACAAAGGTGACATAACAAAGGTACTCAAACTATTGTAATAATAATATGGCTTTTGTTTATTTCTTTTATTTTCTTATGTCTTTGCTTTTACTTACTCACTTACTTTTACTCCTTCTTTATCCTCTGATTCTCTTTTCTTATTCTTTATTCTCCTCTTTGTTTACTCGTGAGATGGTGGAGTGAGCTAACTGAGAGCGAGAGAGGGAGAGAGACTTGTTTATGGTTGAGGGGAGGAGGCTAACGGTTGGTTTGTGGTTAGGCTAGGCCCTCGCACACCAAGGGGAGACTGACGAAGAATGGACAGGGGCGATGGTAACTGGGAACGGGGATAACATGAAATGGTTAATTACTTAGGACTCACTGTATTGCTGCATACACCAAAGACACTTAGAAAGTACATACTCTACTCCATACACAAGGGAACAGAGAACTACTCCAAGGTTCTTCGTTTATTAGTGATATTACTCAAAATAAACAGTTACACTATCAAAACACTAACCTATTTCCCTAGCAAGTTAAACAGGGGTCACATGAATCACAATATATTTCGTGAAACGGATAAAACCTGAAAGGTACTCGCATATAATTATATCCTGCCATGTGGGGAGGTGACACCCACATGCCCACACTTCTCTCTCTCCAAAACCTGACTGTTTTCAAACACGGGCGTTGCCTACAAAGGCGCCACATCCTCATGACGCCACGTCACAGGCTCTCCCATTGGTTCAGGCCTAAGGCATTCACACTCACAGGTCACTGAGATTGGCTCACGCTTGGCGGGAAATACTCATTCATGCCATTGTTAGAATTCTCCCCCTGGTTGCTTATATGAACATTTGTGAGATGTTGACATAATATTTCGCAAATTTTGCCATATTGTTGCTACACTATCCAACCAGAAGCGAACTCATAGCAATGGTTTTATATTAGACAAATGTAGATTTAGGTGTGAGATAGGTAAACACTGGTTTGGGAATAGAGTAGTGGATGAGTAGAACAAGTTACCTAACTTCATCCTTAACTCGAACACGCTGGGTAGCTTCAAATATAGGTTGGATGGATATATGGGCGATATGGGTTGGGTATAAACGGAGCCAGCTGCAGTATGTATGTATTGGTTGCCTCTCATGTAACAAGGATGGCCGGCCCAAGGGCCACCTAGGCGTGAATTTGTTTAAGGTGTAGAAGCTGTCGCCAACGCAACAACCACACCCAAAGTTAACGAGTTGCATGACCCAGTGGCAAGGAATAGTCCGAGAAGACCGGACAACTCGCCAACTGCACTGACTAACCATTACCCCGGAACACGATCAGAAAATCGATTAACATCCAGGTTTCCAATTACTGCTGGGTAGACAGAGGCAAATGGCGTGAAGAAACTTGCCCACAGTTTCACCCTGCCCGGGGATCGAACCCAGGTCTGCTCGCTGGCGAGGCGAGCATGCTTGACATTACACCACATGTAGTAGGTAGTAGGCGGCTAACAGGGAGGTACTACCGCCTGGGAAGATATTGGAAGCATAATGTGTTGTCTAATGGTAGACCCTGCTGCCATATGTGACCAAGTCCCAGGTTGCTGTTCTGACTTTCTGCTTCATTTACACACAATTGCAGGGTCTCAATTGTTTCTCTTACCATTGACAACACAACATACATATATTGTTTCTCACTTTTGATCTTTTTTTCATTTTTGTATTTATAGTTCTGTATTATTAAAATTATTATTATTATTACAGTTACTGTATTATTATCATCATTATTTTATTATTTTATTTTTGTTTGTTTTATCATAAATTTTATTTATTATGAATTATTATGACTATTATTTATTATTCTTATTATTATTATTATTATTATTATTATTATTATTATTATTATTATTATTATTATTGTCATTATTGTTATTATTGTTATTATTATTATTATTATTATTATTATTATTATTATTATTATTATTATTATTATTATTATTATTATTATTATTATTATTATTATTATTATTATTATTATTATTATTATTATTATTATTGTCATTATTGTCATTATTGTTATTATTGTTATTATTGTTATTATTATTATTATTATTATTATTATTATTATTGTTATTATTGTCATTATTGTTATTATTGTTATTATTATTATTATTATTATTATTATTATTATTATTATTATTATTATTGTTATTGTTATTATTATTATTATTATTATTATTATTATTATTATTATTATTATTATTATTATTATTTCGCCCCCCAGGCCCTGATGAGGGTCAGTGACCTGTGTCCGGGTGGGCTAATCCCCGTAAAAAAAAAAAGGATGTAATAATAAAAACAATGTAATAAACGGTTTATTAATAGAGTATGTATGTAGCTATGTGCTGTATGTGTATGTATTTATGTTATGCAAAGTAGGATTAGTTGCCTGATAGCAACATAGATCTATGTACTTGTGCACTACTCCGTCCACTGGCTGTGATGAAGGTTACTGTGGCGACAAGTTATCTTAGGTGAATGGTCCTAGTGCTGGGTGCAGACTGGTAAAGGTTCTTAGGTTAATGTCCTCCCCTCTAACTGGAGATGTATGTCAGTATGTTTACATTGGTAGGATTCTTAACCTATGATTCCTAAAAGTAGAATAATTACACGTAAGAATCTTTTAAGTTGAGCATTTTCAACTTACAATTCCTAAAAGTAGAAGAAATTATCATAGTAATCTTTTTCTTATGAATATTTTTCTAGCTAGGGTTAATTCTTCCATGAGGGGTGAAAGTGTTGGCAAAGTTAACGATCATTTTACAATATCTAGGTCGAGAAAACCAAAATAAAAGTCAAGCAACTCTGTTTTGTTTTTATCACACGCTAACTGTCAGTGAAGATTGAGTCATATACCTACCGTCCGATGGATTGACAGTCATATACGTACGAGGGACTGACAGTCATATACGTACATACGATGGATTGACAGTCAACAGTCATATACATACGAGGGACTGACAGTCGTATACGTACGATGGATTGACAGTCATATACGTACGATGGATTGGCAGTCATGCCGTCCGATGGACTGACGGTCGCCGCCGCATTACGATGGACTGACGGTCATATACGTCCGATGGACTGACGGTCATATACGTACGATAGTTGATGACCGCTGGCGCATACGATGGTGACAGTCGCCCGCCCGTACGATGGACTGACGGTCATATACGTCCGATGGGCTGACAGTCTCGCCCATACGTACGATGGTTGACAGTCGCCTTACGTACGATGGACTGACGGTCATATACGTACGATGGACTGACAGTCATATACGTACGGTGGACTGACAGTCATATACGTACGATGGACTGACAGTCATATACGTACGGTGGACTGACAGTCATATACGTACGATGGATTGACAGTCATATACATACGAGGGACTGACAGTCATGTACGTACGATGGACTGACAGTCATATACATACGAGGGACTGACAGTCATATACGTACGATGGACTGACAGTCATATACGTACGATGGACTGACAGTCATATACATACGAGGGACTGACAGTCATATACGTACGATGGATTGACAGTCATATACGTACGATGGATTGACAGTCGCCGCCATCGATGGACTGACGGTCATATACGTCCGATAGTTGACAGTCGCCCTTGCGTACGATGGACTGACGGTCATATACGTACGATGGACTGACGATCGCCGTCCGATGGACTGACAGTCGCCGCCACGTACGATGGATTGACGGTCATATACATACGAGGACTGACGGTCAACAGTCGCCTTACATACGAGGACGGCGGTCAACAGTCGCCGCTACATACGGACTGACGGTCAACAGTCATATACATACGAGGGACTGACAGTCATGTACGTACGATGGACTGACAGTCATATACGTACGATGGATTGACAGTCATATACATACGAGGGACTGACAGTCAACAGTCATATACATACGAGGGACTGACAGCCGACAGTCATATACATACGAGGGACTGACAGTCGACAGTCATATACATGCGAGGGACTGACAGTCATATACGTACGATGGACTGACAGTCATATACGTACGATGAACTGACAGTCATATACGTACGATGGTCTGACAGTCATATACGTACGATGGACTGACAGTCATATACGTACGATGGATTGACAGTCATATACATACGAGGGACTGACAGTCATGTACGTACGATGGACTGACAGTCATATACATACGATGGACTGACAGTCATATACGTACGATGGATTGACAGTCATATACATACGATGGACTGACAGTCATATACGTACGATGGATTGACGATGGATTGACAGTCATGCATACGAGGGACAGACAGTCATATACGTACGATGGATTGACAGTCATATACGTACGATGGACTGACAGTCATATACGAACGATACATACGATGGACTGACAGTCATTTACGTTAGATGGATTGACAGTCATAGTTACGATGGATTGACAGTCATAGGTACGATGGATTGACAGTCATAGGTACGATGGACTGACAGTCATATACGTACGATGGACTGACAGTCATAAATGTACGATGGATTGACAGTCATAGGTACGATGGACTGACAGTCATAGGTACGATGGATTGACAGTCATAGGTACGATGAATTGACAGTCATAGGTACGATGGATTGACAGTCATATACGTACGATGGATTGACAGTCATATACGTACGATGGACTGACAGTCATATACGTACGATGGGTGATTAGGTTTTGGCTAGATGGATTGGCTATTAACTATAGATGTGGAGGATTGGATTATAGCTAAATAGATTGGTTTTGGCTAAATGTGTATGGGGATTGGGGGTTTATCTTGTCTTGGGAGGGATGGGGTTGTGGCTGATATTCCTGAGTCGTAGTTATGTCTGAAGCCTTGGAGGATGTACAAGGTAAATGAAACACTAATGGAATCAAAGAAAAAGAGGAAACAATATGAAACCACATTTCTCCATTTTTCTGATGACGTTAAAACACTCAAGGCATCTGACGTATTGTAAAGCCGATGGTGACGTTATATTCAACTAGTTCACGTTTGGAGAGAGAGAGAGAGAGAGAGAGAGAGAGAGAGAGAGCGAGACGTAACTTAGCGCAGAAATTGGCAAAGTTTCGCTCGAAGACTTTCCTCCTGTTTTGCATGGGTATTGTCAGAACGCGAGAGGAATTGCATGTAGCGAGTTGCGATGACAAAGCGACAAGAGAAAGTGTCACAAAAAGAGTTGTTGTTGGTGTTCAGGTGTGTTCTAATCTCTTACCTCATGTCTGGTGTCATCTTGAAGTGTATTATTTTATGGGCTTAGTTAACTGTTCCTGTATGATGATTTAACACACTCAACTCTGGGTGCTGTGTCGTCATATTCAGTGGATTTGGTTATCGTGTTTGAAAGGGTGAAGTTATGGTGATCAAGGGGTCCAGTTAATGAAGTGGGCTGAGTCATTATACTCAAGGGATTAATATCGTCTTTATGGGGTTAATTGGTTCTTTCTCCTCTACTCGACCCCGACTCCAACCCAGAGCCTGCCCCCAGCCCCGAGCCTGCCCCCAGCCCCGAGCCTGCCCCCAGCCCCGAGCCTGCCCCCAGCCCCGACTCAGGATATTAGAATACTAGGTTTTCTGCTTTTCTATGCGACCGGAAGCTGTCAACATGATAACTTGGAAAAAACTTGTATGTGTTTTACCCAGAATTTTCAGACGAGTTCAGTTGTCAACCGTATCTGGCTTAACTACTCAATTTCGCCGTATCGTGTTGGGGAACTTAACTACCATCAATGCCAAACTGTGTCATCCTTGTTCTCCTTAAGGGCAGGGGGCTGTTACTTAGGACTAGGGGGCTACTAGTACTGGGTGTCTAATAGTAATGGTCCTTACTAGCGCTGGTCCTTACTAGTACTGGGCCCTACTAGTACTGGGCCCTACTAGTACTGGGCCCTACTAGTACTGGCCCAACTACCACTGGCCCCACTAGCACTGGATCCTACTAGCACTGGCCCCACTAGCACTGGACCCCACTAACACAGGACGCTAATAGTACTGGATCCTACAAATACAGGACCCTACTAGCACAGGCGCCTACTAATACAGACCCAACTAGCTCTGGCCCTACTAGCACTGGACCCTACTTATGCAGGACTCTACTAGCACTGGCTCCTACTGATACAGGACCCAACTAGCACTGAACCCTACTAGTACAAGATCATACTAGCACAGGACCCTATTAGCCCTGTGCCTTACCAGGACTGGGGTTCAAACTTATGTCATTATCACTGTCATTTGTCCACACTTGTGTCCTATATTCCGGGGATTAATGGCGGTCAAATTTAAGCAAGACTCAGAAGTTTCATAGTTTATTACATTGAAACAAGTAATTCTTTCAACTTTTCACCTGAAGGTCTTAGCAATTTATTCTTTAAAGTCACAGGAGGGGTGAGTGAGTCAGTGTCGTGGTGGGTTGAGTGTTGAGGTACGAGGAGGTGGAAGTAAGGTGGTGTTGTGATTCTTGTTCATCCTGGGAGATTTGTTTCTCTTTATTTTTTTCCTGTATATGTTGTATGTCAGTACGTGTTGTGAGTTTGTTCATCCTACAAAAAAAAAAAAAAAAAATTATATATATATATATATATATATATATATATATATATATATAAATATATATATATATAAATATATATATATATATATATATAAATATATATATATATATAAATATATATATATATATAAATATATATATATATGTATATAAATATATATATATATATGTATATAAATATATATATATATGTATATAAATATATATATATATATATATATATATATATATATATATATATATATATATATATATAATATATATATATATATATAAATATATATATATATATATATATATATAAATATATATATATATATATATATATATATATATATATATATATATATATATATATATGCTGATAACCACAAGGAAAGAAGAAAACACGAAGTTCCCAAGCGCTTTCGTGTAATTCTATATATATATACACCTTGATTTGTATTTCTCTCTCTGGTCTGTACTCACCTCTGAAGATGTGAATTACACGAAAGCGTTTGGGAACTTCGTGTTTTCTTCTTTCCTTGTGGTTATCAGCATATACCTAGATCACGCGCACCTACAGTGATTTGCTTATATATATATATATATATATATATATATATATATATATATATATATATATATATATATATATACTTCTTTCTCAGTACAGGACAGTAATTTTAACTCGCGTCGAAGCCACGTAAACAAGAACTTGTGTAATTTCAACTTACTCATTGTCTTAACACTTTACTCTCGCGTTATACACTTTAACTATGTGTGTAGGTTACGGAAATAAACAAGCATGTGTGCCACCGCCGCTACCGCCACCGCCGCATGTGCTAAACAATTCAAATTACAGTAATCTTTCTCTAACTTTCTTTCATATTATTGACAAGTGTTATTGTCATATTTATTTACTGTTGGAGGTTATATGGTAAGAGGATCAGTGTGTATCGCTCCATCTAATATACTATAGGACTAGGCGTGTGTGTGTGTGTCTGTCTGTTAGAACATAAGAATGGAGGAAACTGCAGCGGGCCTATTGGCCCATACTGGGCAGTCCCATTTACACCCAGCCCCTATTGCTTATATAAGCATCCAACCTATGTTTGAAGCTATGCAGTGTATTCGAGTTAATTTGGTATTTGGTAACTTGTTCCATTCATCCACTACTCTGTTTCCAAACCAGTGTTTACCAATTTCGCGCCTAAATCTAAATTTGTCTAATGTAAAACCATTGTCACGAGTTCGCTCCTGGTTGGATAGTTTGAGTACCTTGGTAACGTCCCCTTTGTTTAGCCCTGCCTTCCATTTATGCATCTCTATCATGTCGCCCCTCACTCTACGTCTCTCGAGGGAGTGCAAATTGAGATGCTTTAACCTGTCTCTGTAAGGTTCCTAATGCCCGGGATTAGTCTTGTCATTCTCCTCTGGATTCCTTCCAAGGATTCTATATCCATTCTGTAATACGGTGACCAGAACTGCACTGCGTAATCCAGGTGAGGTCTCACAAGCACAAGATATAATCTTAAGATGACCTCTCTAGTCTTGTAACTGCACTCCTTTGTATGAACCCAAGTACTTTATTAGCCTTGTTACGAGCAAGAACACATTGTTTACTTGGGTTAAGATTTCTACTTATCATTACTCCTAAATCTCTCTCGTAATCTGATTTATCAATGGCATCGTTGTTCATGTAGTAACTGGTTTCCCTTTTTACGTCTCCTAAACTGAGTACTTTACATTTGTCCACATTGAATTTCATCTGCCATTTTTCAGACCATTCGAAAATTTTTTTTAGATCTTCCTGTAGTTTTGCGGAGTCCTTGTCAGATTTAATTACACGTCCTATTTTAGTGTCATCAGCAAATTTACTTATGTTGCTGTCTATGCCGATATCTATGTCTGTAAAGGCCTGGGACTTTGGGATAGAAATCCCTTACCAGGCTAATCAGGATCTCAATAAAGGAAAGTCAAGGACCATGGTTTTCCGAGGAATAACAAACAACCGTTTGAGATTGGCATCTCTTTACTATAAAAATATAACAAAACTCTGACACCACTCAACAAACATCAAATAATTACGGGAGTCAAACAATTAATGGAAGCAACAATTAAAGGAATCAAACAAATAATGGGAGTCAGCAATTAATGGATTCAAACAATTAAATGGAGTCAACAATTGATAGAATCGAACAATACAGGGGAGTCAGCAATTAATGGATTCAAACAATTAAATGGAGTCAACAATTATAGAATCAAACCATGAACAAATATTTCCTACGGCAGTGGCCCTGGGGGAAGGTTCTGGAACACGGTGATGCACACTCAGGATAGGGAAGCGTCCACTTCAATTCCACACTCAGCGACGTCTTGAAAAGGCAGGAGAACACCGGGGCACCGACGGAATGTGATGAACTTGTGGTCGTGGTATGCGGTAGTGGTAGATGACCAGAGAGTTGGCAGTTGATAGGTGAAGGTCTGGGAACACAGCCCACGAGACCAGGACCTATGATGAGATCACAGCCAGAATTTGACGGACAGCAGGGTAGCTAGATACTGACGGTATGGCGGCTGGGTTGAATCTGCCGGCGGCGGAGTTAGTTGCTGCCGTTATCACCTCCGTCCAACCACCCCAAGTGTCATCTGCACCAGCAAACGAGCGAGTTAGCAGCGGTAACTAGCCTGAGGATCGTTTCCGCCCTTACACTGCTCCCCCAACAAAAATCTACTGTAAGGTAGATTAAAACTTAAGATTAGTACACAAAGCATAATCATCTTACAACAAATGCTTAAATACACATTGCACAATAAAGAAAGGTCATAGAAAAGAATAGGTGGTAACTTGATGTCCAAAACGAAGGCCGTATCAAGGAACTGCACGTGGGGTCCACTTCAGTTCAAGTTTAGGTTTGGGCCTATTTCCTGTCGTAGAGGATTCTTCTATCTCGTCAGGTGTTAGCAGCAACTGGCAACCGAGATCAACAGACTCTGGCGTCCGAACTTCACAGGAACTCTTGCAGGGTAGTGCCTCGACTAACTCCAGCTTGGGGACGTCGTCAAGGACACGAGCAATGTGGGTCCTGCAATTATATTTCCTTAACAATTTAGCTTGATGTAATTTAGGCTTCTTAGAGGAAGGGGGTGAGAATCGTCCAACAAAATCTATGGCTACCCGAGAAGATGGTTCTGCAACGACGGGTAAGGGTTCAAGTGGAAGAGGACGGACTCTACCCTTGGCGGACATACGTGGGCACTGATCACAACTCCTACAAAAAGCTCTAATATCCGCTCCCATACCTGGCCAGTAAAACTGATCAGCAACCTTCCTATAAGTTTTCCTACGAGAACAGTGACTTACAAGAGAGCTCTTGTGAGCTACAGAGAGAATGTTACTACGACAAACATCAGGGACAACAAGTAAAAACCGACCTACTTTAGCTGGTCGCTTGGATGAAACACAAGACCTGTGTAACACCCCATTAATAGAAACAAACTTATAAACCGACCCATCTCTCACCTGATCCTCCTCCCCGGAAGTCACCTTCTCCCTTACCCGCTTCAGAGTGGCACACGAGTCTTGAAGCTTGGCGAACTCCCTGGGCGTCACAGTCAGTGGCAACAAATTCGGCAGAATCAGGGGATGTGGTCGTTTCACCTTCGCCGTCCGTGGCCCTACAGCTTGGACCTTGGCGGCAGGCGTGGCGGCGTGAGAGGGTGGCGAGGCGACCTCGGCAGGTGGCGAGTCGTCGTCCTCAGCAGGTGGCGTGGGGACTGGTGCCGGTGGCGAGGAGAGTTTTACCGTTTCCGGGTCGTTAGGGTCACAAACACCGGGAACATTACCAATGAGGGCACTTGCACATTTAATGGGAGCTCTTACCACATTAGACCAACCAGTGAAATAGGGGCAACGCAGGTAGCACCTAACAACAGGGAACTGGTCAACACGACCTAAATAATCGGCGACACTAACCTTCGGGCAGCTGGAGATGTTAGCGTCAGGCAGGGCTTCTTCAGAGACAATAATGCACGAGCAACCAGTGTCCCTGATAAAAGTAGATGCCCTAGACCCATTGATTGTTCCACTGACACAATAACGGGGGCAGCTCCTGACCTCCAAACAGAATCCGACCTTGTTGCTGGGTTGAGTGTCAGCAGTCTTGAAGGCGAGGGGATTCCTGGGACAGCTAGAACGAATGTGCCCTTCTTCTCCGCAGCTGTGACACCGCACGGCTGGTGAACTACTCTTGTGTACTCCTGGGGATGGTTCCTCGGAGGACGGAGGCTTCGCAATCTTCACTACAGGAGGGGAAGACTTGGGGTAGGCGTTGCGAGCAGACGCCCAGTTGTCGGCAAGATGCACAGCTTCTCCAAGCGTCGCTGGCTGGTGTTCTTTGATGAAAATTCTCAAGTCTGGAGGTAGAGAAGACAAAAACTGATCTAATATCATGAAGTTAGAGAGACTCAAAGGTTTCTTCAACCCCTGATGTCTCCAGCCATTGTTGAAATAAACGACCCAGGTGAATCGAAAACTGCTGGTACGTTTCTCCCTCTCTAATCTTCGTTCTGCGAAAATCAGCACGATAGCCGTCAGAAGTCTTGCAAAATCCTCGCAAGAGAGCTTGCTTCAACAAGAAGTAATCTCGGGTGATGTCGGCAGACAGGGACGTGTAAATTTCTACCGGCTTACCACTCAGTAGGCTACCCAACCTTACAGCATAGCTATCTGGGGCTACACCAAGCAGCTCAGCTACCCGCTCAAACCTAACAAGGTAGGAGGCGATGTCTTCTCCTTCACGGTACACAGGCAAGCTGGGTTTTACCACATTGTCCTGTATATGGCCAGAGGATGCTGGTCTACTTGAAGCATTAATCCTAGCCAGTTCTAGGTCCTTTTCTGCCTGCAACTTAGCTAATTCGAACTCTCTTTCTCTCTGACGTTCCTCCAACTCTCTCCCTTTCTGAAGTTCCTCTCTCTCTTTCTGACGTTCCTCTCCCTCTCTCTCTTTCTGACGTTCCTCTCTCTCTTTCTCTTTCTGACGTTCCTCTCTCTCTTTCTGACGTGCCTCTCTCTCTCTCTGACGTTCCTCTCTCTCGGCATTCTGTTGGGTGACCACATACTGACCAATGTCATTACCTGTCAGACCCAGGGCCACCGCTTGATCTTTCCACACCTCAAAAGCAGACATAATGATCCGAAAGGCCAAGAACAAAGGAAAAAAACAAACAACCTACCCCACAAATAGCCAAAGGTAACTCACCTAGTGGCTCAATCAGACCAGTAAATGATTTGATCCGACTGGAGGGAACCTCGTTCCGCACCCAGCCCAGCTGAATCACCTCAGGGTAACGAAACCGCACCAGGTGAAACAACAACAAAAATGCTATGACAGCATCCACAGTGCACCCCAACCAACACTAATTAATTTCCCCAAGCACAAGGGAGAGCAACAAAATTAGCACACAGAAGGAAGGGATAACCACTGAACAACACTTGCTTCCGGGCCACAGACAGCAAGGTGGCGCGCTCACGGCGACTTACAACAACACCGGAACGAATGTTAAACCTCAGAAACCAAAGGTCAGAGACAATCCTGGCAAGGTCGCCACTTGTAAGGGCCTGGGCATTAGGGATAGAAATCCCTTACCAGGCTAATCAGGATCTTAATAAAGGAAAGTCAAGGACCATGGTTTTCCGAGGAATAACAAACAACCGTTAGAGATTGGCATCTCTTTACTATAAAAATATAACAAAACTCTGACACCACTCAACAAACATCAAATAATTACGGGAGTCAAACAATTAATGGAAGCAACAATTAAAGGAATCAAACAAATAATGGGAGTCAGCAATTAATGGATTCAAACAATTAAATGGAGTCAACAATTATAGAATCAAACCATGAACAAATATTTCCTACGGCAGTGGCCCTGGGGGAAGGTTCTGGAACACGGTGATGCACACTCAGGATAGGGAAGCGTCCACTTCAATTCCACACTCAGCGACGTCTTGAAAAGGCAGGAGAACACCGGGGCACCGACGGAATGTGATGAACTTATGGTCGTGGTATGCGGTAGTGGTAGATGACCAGAGAGTTGGCAGTTGATAGGTGAAGGTCTGGGAACACAGCCCACGAGTCCAGGACCTATGATGAGATCACAGCCAGAATTTGACGGACAGCAGGGTAGCTAGATACTGACGGTATGGCGGCTGGGTTGAATCTGCCGGCGGCGGAGATAGTTGCTGCCGTTATCACCTCCGTCCAACCACCCCAAGTGTCGTCTGCACCAGCAAACGAGCGAGTTAGCAGCGGTAACTAGCCGGAGGATCGTTTCCGCCCTTACAATGTCGTTTATGGGCAGCCGAAATGGCATAATCGTTTTTCATCAAACTTGGTGAAAAAATCGCAAAAAAAATCGTAGAGTGGAACAAACCTGGTCCCATATAGAAGGCTTCTTTAGGAAGGCATTAATTAACCATTTTACTTACTCTGGAAAACGATGTCACTGTACGCTGTCAGCCTTCCGGCTGTTGCGCGCTAGCCAAACACGAGCGTTCGAACTTTCACGCTTTGGTAAACTGTACCACTGGATTCGCCACCGAGCACGAAGTGCCCACGATCACTTGTATTATACTATAGTCCTGTGCAGAAATAAACTAGGGTTAGTTTTTACTTCAACCTAAAATGAATAACGAATGAAATGTTAGGCAAAGAGAAGAGAGAAAATTTAACTATGTTTTTCATGAGAAAAAAGTCGAGTCTCTAGGTAGTGTTGTGTACGTCTCTATGACTGGCAGGGTAATAATCACAACAGAACAAATTGGTTTTATTTTGAAATTTATTGTGTTGTATATAGAATAACCCGAATAATTATATTTAAGAACATATTTTTATCAAGGTCAAGACTAGACGACCGTGAAGCAGCAAATTGATGAGAAAAATTTGAAAATTACTCTTGTTTAAATTGTAATAATTATAGATAATACGTCGTCGTCATCATCATCATCATCATCATCATCATCATCATCGTTTTACAGCCTTTTCCACGCATGATTATCAAATGGCAGCCCCTTACGCTGTACAGTCTCTCTTGTCACTACTTATCTCTGAAGTCATTTCTTACAACCTCTCCCTATATCAGTCTTGGCCTACCCCTGGCTCTCATACCCTCCACATTCTTGGCCTACCCCTGGCTCTCCTCTTCTCTACAGTCTTGGCCTACCCCTGGCTCTCCTCTTCTCTACAGTCTTGGTCTACCCCTGGCTCTCCTCCCCTCCACAGTCTTGGCCTACCCCTGGCTCTCCCTCTTCTCTACAGTCTTGGTCTACCCCTGGCTCTCTACACCTTGGCCACCTTGCCTTTCCCTCTCTACAGTCTTGGTCTACCCCTGACTCCTCCTACACAGTCTTGGTCTACCCTGGCTCTCCTCTCTACAGTCTTGGTCTACCCTGGCTCTCCTCCCACACAGTCTTGGCCTACCCTGGCTCTCTCCTCTCTACAGTCTTGGTCTACCCCTGACTCTCCTCTCTACAGTCTTGGTCCCCCTGGCTCCCCTCTCTACAGTCTTGGTCTACCCCTGGCTCTCCTCCTACACAGTCATGGTGGCTCACCCCTGGCTCTCTCTACAGTCTTGGCCTACCCCTGGCTTTCCTCTCAGTCTTGGTCTACCCTGGCTCTCCTCTCAGTCTTGGCCACCCCGGCTCTCCTCTCTACAGTCTTGGCTCACCCCCTGGCTCTCCTCTCTACAGTCTTGGTCTACCCCTGGCTCTCATCTCACAGTCTTGGCTCTCCCCTGGCTCTCCTCTCTCTACAGTCTTGGTCTACCCTGGCTCTCCTCTCTACAGTCTTGGTCTACCCCTGGCTCTCCTCTCACAGTCTTGGCCTACCCCTGGCTCTCCTCCCACACAGTCTAGCCTACCCCTGGCTCTCTCCTCTCTACAGTCTTGGCCTACCCCTGGCTCTCTCTCTCTACAGTCTTGGTCTACCCTGGCTCTCCTCCTACACAGTCCTGGCCTCCCCCTGGCTCTCCCTACTACACCAGTCTTGGCTTCACCCCTGGCTCTCTCCTCCCCACAGTCTTGGCCCTGGCTCTCCTCCCACAGTCTTGGCCTACCCTGACTCTCCTCCTACACAGTCTTGGCCTACCCCTGGCTCTCCTCCTACACACAGTCTTGGCCTACCCCTGGCTCTCCTCCCACAGTCTTGGCCTACCCCTGGCTCTCCTCTCTACAGTCTTGGCCTACCCCTGGTCTCTCCTCCTACACAGTCTTGGCTCACCCCTGGCTCTTCCCTCCCACACAGTCTTGGCTACCCCTGGCTCTCCTCCCTCACAGTCTTGGCCTACCCCTGGCTCTCCTCCTCCACAGTCTTGGCCTCACCCCAGCTCTCCTCCCACACAGTCTTGGCTCTACCCTGGCTCTCCTCTCTACAGTCTTGGCCTACCCCTGGCTCTCTACAGTCATGGCCTACCCCTGGCTCTCCTCCCCACACAGTCTTGGCCTACCCTGGCTCTCCTCTCTACAGTCTTGGCCTACCCCTGGCTCTCCTCTCTACAGTCATGGCACCTACCTGGCTCTCCCTCCTCTGGTCGCCCCCCTGGCTCCTCTCTACAGTCATGGCCTACCTGGCTCTCCTCTCTGTCTTGGCTACCCCTGGCTCCTCTCTCTACAGTCATGGCCTACCCCTGGCTCTCTCTCTCTACAGTCATGGCCTACCCCTGGCTCTCCTCTCTACAGTCTGGCCTACCCCTGGCTCTCCTCTCTACAGTCTTGGCCTACCCCTGGCTCTCCTCTCTACAGTCATGGCCTACCCCTGGCTCTCCTCTCTACAGTCATGGCCTACCCCTGGCTCTCCTCTCTACAGTCATGGCCTACCTGGCTCTCCTCTCTACAGTCATGGCCTACCCCTGGCTCTCCTCTCTACAGTCTTGGCCTACCCCTGGCTCTCCTCTCCTACAGTCTTGGCCTACCCCTGGTTCTCCCTCTGATCTTGCTACCCTGGCTCTCCTCTCTACAGTCATGGCCTACCCCTGGCTCTCTCTACAGTCTTGGCCTACCCCTGGCTCTCCTCTCTACAGTCATGGCCTACCCCTGGCTCTCCTCCTACACAGTCTTGGCTACCCCTGGCTCTCCTCTCTACAGTCTTGGCCCCTGGCTCTCCTCTCTACAGTCATGGCTACCCTGGCTCTCCTCCTACACAGTCTTGGCCTACCCCTGGTTCTCCTCTCTCACAGTCTTGGCCTACCTGGCTCTCCTCCTACACAGTCTTGGTCCCCTGGCTCCCTCCACAGTCTTGGCCTACCCCTGGCCTCCTCTCTACAGTCATGGCCTACCCCTGGCTCCTCCTACAGTCTTGGCCTACCTGGTTCTCCTCTCTACAGTCTTGGCCTACCCTGGCTCTCCTCCCTACAGTCTTGGTCACTGGCTCTCCTCTCTACCGTCTTGGCCTACCCCTGACTCTCCCTCTCTACAGTCTTGGCCTACCCCTGACTCTCCTCTCCTGTCGCCTTGGCTCTCCTCTCTATCTGTACCCCTGGTTCTCCTCTCTACAGTCTGGCTTACCTGGCTCTCCTCCTACAGGTCTTGGTCTGCCTGGCTCTCTCCTCTCCAGTCCTTCCCTGGCTCTCCTCTCTGAGTCTTGGCCTACCCCTGGCTCTCCTCTCTACAGTCTTGGCCTACCTGGCTCTCCTCCTACAGTCTTGGCTACTGGCTCTCTCTCTACAGTCTTGGCCTACCCCTGGCTCTCCTCTCTACAGTCTGGCCTACCCTGGTTCTCCTCTCTGCAGTCTTGGCCTACCCTGGCTCTCCTCTCTACAGTCATGGCTTCTCCCTGGCTCTCCTCTCTACAGTCTTGGCCTACCCCTGGCTCTCCTCCTACAGTCTTGGCCTACCTGGCTCTCCTCCTACACAGTCTTGGCCTACCCCTGGCTCTCCTCTCTACAGTCTTGGCCTACCTGGCTCTCCTCTCTACAGTCTTGGCCTACCCTTCTCTCACAGTCTTGGCCTCCTGGCTCTCCTCCTACACAGTCTTGGCCTACCCCTGGCTCCTCCTACACAGTCTTGGCTACCCCTGGCTCTCCTCCTACACAGTCTTGGTCTCCCCTGGCTCTCCCTCTCTACAGTCTTGTCCTACCCCTGGCTCTCCTCCTACAGTCTTGGTCTACCTGGCTCTCCTCTCTACAGTCTTGGCCTACCCCTGACTCTCCTCTCTACAGTCTTGGCTACCCTGGCTCTCCTCTCTAAGTCTGGCTTCCCCCTGGCTCTCCTCTACAGTCTTGGCCTACCCCTGGCTCTCTCTCTACAGTCAAGCTACCCCTCCCCTCTCCAGTGCCTTCCTGGCTCCCTACAGTCTTGGCCTACCTCTGGCTCTCCTCTCTCTACAGTCTTGGCCTACCCCTGGCTCTCCTCTCTAGTCTTGGCTACCTGGCTCTCCTCCTAAGTCTTGGCTATCCCTAGCTCTCCTCTCTACAGTCTTGGCCTACCCCTGGCCCTCCTACACAGTCTTGGCTACAGCTCTCCTCCTACAGTCTTGGCCTACCTGGCTCTCCTCCTACAGTCTTGGCCTACCTGGCTCTCCTCTTCTCTACAGTCTTGGACTACCCCTGGTCTCCCTCTCACAGTCTTGGCCTACCCCTGGCTCTCCTCTCTACAGTCTTGGCCTACCTGGCTCTCCCTCTCTACAGTCTTGGCCACCTGGCTCTCCTCCTCCTGGTCTTGGTCCACCTGGCTCTCTCTCTCACAGTGCCCTAGCTCCCTGGCTCTCCTCTCCTACAGTCTTGACCTACCTGGCTCTCCTCTCTACAGTCTTGGCCTACCCCTGGCTCTCCTCTCTACAGTGGCCTACCTGGCTCTCCTCCACACAGTCTTGGCTACCCCTGGCTCTCCTCTCTACAGTCTTGGCCTCCCCATCTCTCCTCCTACACAGTCTTGGCCTACCCTCTCCTCTCACACAGTCTTGGTCTACCCCTGGCTCTCCTCTCTAGCCTTGGCCTACACCTGCTCTCCTCTCTACAGTCTTGGCCTACCCCTGGCTCTCCTCTCTCTACAGTCTTGGCTACTGGCTCCTCTCCTTACAGTCTTGGCCTACCCTGGCTCTCCTCCTACAGTCTTGGTTACTGACTCCTCCTCTCACAGTCTTGGCCTACCCCTGGCTCTCTTTCTCTACAGTCTTGGCCTACCCTGGCTCTCCTCCTACACAGTCTTGGCCTGCCTGGCTCTCCTCTCTACGGTGCCCTTTGTCTCTCTACAGTCTTGGCCTGTTCCTCCTACACAGTCTTGGCCTACACCTGGCTCTCCTCTCTACAGTCATGGCCTACCTGGCTCTCCTCCTCACAGTCTTGGCCTACCCCTGGCTCTCCTCCTACACAGTCTTGGCCTACACAGCCCTCTCCAGTCATGGCCTACCCCTGTCTCTCTCTACAGTCAGCCTACCCCTGGCTCTCCTCTACAGTCTTGGTCACCCTGGCTCCTCTCTCTACAGTCTTGGCCTGGCTCTCCTCCTACATTCGCTACCTGGCTCTCCTCCTACACAGTCTTGGCCTACACCTGGCTCTCCTCTCTACAGTCTTGGCCTACCCCTGGCTCTCCTCCCTACACAGTCTTGGCCTACCTGGCTCTCTCTCTACAGTCTTGCTTTCCCTGGCTCTCCTCCTCCACAGTCTTGGCCTACCTGGCTCTCCTCTCTACAGTCTTGGCCTACCCTGGCTCCTCCTACAGTCCATTTTGCCTGGCTCTCCTCTCTACAGTCTTGGCCTACCCTGGCTCTCCTCTCCTAGTCTTGGCTCCCTGGCTCTCCTCCTCAGTCTTGGCCCCTGGCTCCTACACAGTCTTGGTCTACACCTGGCTCTCTCTCTACAGTCTTGGCCTACCTGGCTCTCCTCTAGTCTTGGTCTACCCCTGGCTCTCCTCCTACACAGTCTTGGCCTACCCCTGGCTCTCCCTACAGTCTTGGTCTACCTGGCTCTCCTCTTCTCTACAGTCTTGGCTACCCCTGGCTCTCTCCTCCTACAGTCTTGCTACCCTGGCTCTCCTCCTACACAGTCTTGGCCTACCTGGCTCTCCTCTCTACAGTCATGGCCTACCTGGCTCTCCTCTCTACAGTGCCTTCCCCTGGCTCTCCTCCTACACAGTCTTGGTCTCACCCTGGCTCTCCTCCTCTCTACAGTCTTGGCCTACGGCTCTCCTCCACAGTCTTGGTCTACCCCTGGCTCTCCTCCTACAGTGGCCTACCTGGCCTCCCCAGTCTTGGTCTCCCTGGCTCTCCTCTTCTCTACAGTCTTGGCCTACCCTGGCTCTCCTCCTACACAGTCTGGCCTACCCCTGGCTCTCCTCACAGTCTTGGCCTACACCTGGCTCTCCTCTCCCAGTCATGGCTACCCCTGGCTCTCCTCTCTACAGTCTTGGCCTACCTGGCTCTCCTCCTACACAGTCTTGGTCACCCTGGCTCTCCTCCTCCACAGTCTTGGCCTACCTTGGCTCCTCCCACAGTCTTGGCTGCTCCTCCTCTACACAGTCTTGGTCTACCCCTGGCTCTCCTCCTCTCTACAGTCTTCCACCGCCTGGCTCCTCCTCCACAGTCATGGCCTACCTGGCTCTCCTCCTACAGTCTTGGGTCTACCTCGTCCTCCCACAGTCTTGGTCTACCTGGCTCTCTCCTCTACACAGTCTTGGCCTACCCCTGGCTCTCCTCTTCTCTACAGTCTTGGCTTTTGGTTCAGTTGATCTCCATTCTCTCTACATACCCCAAACCATCTCATCCTACCTGTTTGGGAGGGTGATTGTAGTTTAGGTTATGGTACGTTACGTTACGTTAGCCACCTTAACACTAACCTTAACGTCACCTCTTCCCCGTAAATAGTGTTGGGTGAAATTAGCTGGGATGGGGATTTTTCGGGTGATCCCATTAACGAATATTAGCAAAATATAAGAAAAGAAAATAGTGAGTGTACTGGTCAGTATAACAAAGGTACTCAAACTATCCAACCAGGAGCGAACTCGTAACAGTGGTTTTAAATTAGACAAATTTAGATTTAGGCGCGAGATTGGTAAACACTAGTTTGGAAATAGAGAAATGGATGAGTGGAACAAGTTACCAAACATCATTATTAACTCGAATACGCTGGATAGCTTCAAACATAGGTTGGATGGATATATGAACGATGGGGGTTGGGTGTAAACGGAACTGCCCAGTATGGGCCAATAGGCCCACTGCAGTTTCCTCCATTCTTATGCTCATATGTTCTTATCTATGGTTATTTGATACAAGAGAGAGATAGAGATGGATGTTGGTCACACCAGAATAACCCGTTACAGTACCTCCTTCTCTCCTCACACAGCCAAACTGGTTTTCCGGCAACTTCGTGGTGTAGATTAATATAATATTTTTTATTTTCTATTTATAACTTATTTTTACTCTTATTTCCCCAGGCCTCGTTGTGGTCGATAACCTGTGCCCAGGTGGGCTATTCCCCGTAAAAAAAAAAAAAGGCAGGCAGGAGGAAGGCAGGGAAGGAAGCAGGAAGGCAGGGAGGAGGGAGAGGCAGGCAGGGAGCAGGCAGGCAGCGAGGAAGCTGGCCAGGCAGGGGAGGGCAGGCAGGCAGGGGAGGGGAAGCGGCAGGAGGAGGCAGGCAGGAGGAGGGAAGGGAGGAGCAGGCAGGGGAGGGCAGGGGGAGGCAAGCAGGCAGGCAGGGAAGCAGGGCAGGCAGGCAGGGAGGGAAGGGCAAAGGCAGGGAGGGAAGCTGGCAGGCAGGAGGAGCAGGAGGGAGAGCAGGCAGAGGGAAGGCAGGGGAGGAAGCAGGCAGGCAGGAGGGAGGCAGGCAGGCAGGGAAGGAAGCAGGCAGGGGAGGGAGGGAGCACAGGCAGGCAGGGGGCAGGGGGGAAGCAGGAGCCGGGGGAAGGGAAGGCAGGCCGGAGGCAGGGAGGAAGCAGGAGCAGGCAGGAGGCAGGCAGCAGGGGAGGAGAAAGCAGGCAGGAGGGAAGCAGGCCAGGCAGGCAGGAGGAAAACAGGCAGGCGGGGAGGGCAGGAGGAAGCAGGCAGGCAGGGGGAAGGGAAGGGAGGCAGGGAGGGGGAAAGCAGGCAGGCAGGGAGGGGGAAGGGCAGGGAGGCTGGCTGGCAGGCAGGCGGGCAGGCAGGCAGGGAGGGGAGGCAGGAAGGCAGGCAGGCAGGAGGGAGGCAGGGAGGAAGCAGGCAGGCAGGGGAGGCAGGAGGGAGGCAGGCAGGGGCAGGAGGCAGGCAGGCAGGAGGGAGGGCAGCTGGCAGGCAGGAGGGCTGGCGGAGCAGGAGGAAGCAGGCAGGGAAGGCAGGGAGGAAGCAGGCAGGGAGGGCAGGCAGGCAGGGAGCAGGCAGGGAGGCAGGGGAGGGGAGGCAGGCAGGCAGGCAGGCAGGGAGGGAAGCAGGCAGGGAGGGAGGAAAGCAGGCAGGCAGGGGGGAAGCAGGCAGGCAGGGAGGGCAGGCAGGCAGGAGGGAGGGAAGCAGGCAAGGCAGGAGGGCAGGGGTAGGGAGGCAAGGCAGGAGGCAGGCAGGCAGGGGAGGCAGGCAGGCAGAGGAAGCAGGCAGGGAGGCAGGCAGGGAGGCAGGCAGGCAGGAGGGAGGGCAGGCAGGGAGGCAGGGAGGAGCAGGAGGGAAGCAGGCAGGCAGGGAGGGAAGCAGGCAGGCAGGGAGGGAAGCAGGCAGGCAGGGAGAGAGAGAGAGAGAGACTAGGTAAACAGTAATTGTGATGGCGTGGTGTTCCCCGTCAGGTAGGTATTGGGCCCAGCGGGTGGTTACGAAGGTGGTGGTGAGGGTGAAGGATGAATGAATGATGGATAGTATGGATGAATGATGTAGGACCCCTCCCCTTCACAGTGGAAGCATCAACATCTAACTATCAAGAGCAGCCGTAGGAAGAGGTAACCATGGCAACGCGTCAAAATAGAAGCCGGTCTACAGGTGGCACACCTGTCCTCATTAGGTATGGTACTGAGATCACCATTGAGGTGCGCATCACCTGGGGCTTCACTGCTAATGAGAAATGTCACGTTAGGATGGTGGTGGTGGTGGTGGTAAGGATGGTTGTGGTGGTGGTGACGATATGATGGTGGTGGTGACTAGATGGTGGTGATGGCGACGAGATGGTGGTGGTGAATGGATGGTTGTGGTGACGAGACGATAGTGGTGATGGTAGCAGGATGGTGATGGAGAGGTGGTGGTAGTGGTGGAGGGTCGGTGGAGGTGCAGTAGAGGTGTTGAGTGTTGGAGACTTCATAGAAAAAACTGTTAGCAAGAAATACAAATATACGAGTTGACACAAAATTCCCTGAAAAACTGCATTAAAACACGTGCTTCAGTTGTCAGTACAATGAAGACAAAGAAACAGCATAGCAGGCGTTCATGACTGTCAAATCTGTTATCATTCTTTTAAACTT
This sequence comes from Homarus americanus, assembly GCF_018991925.1. Classification (NCBI taxonomy): domain Eukaryota; kingdom Metazoa; phylum Arthropoda; class Malacostraca; order Decapoda; family Nephropidae; genus Homarus; species Homarus americanus. The sequence goes on from NW_024723541.1 coordinate 7,103,620, forward strand.
TTATTCGAATCAGTGGATGACGGACATGATTATGATGTGGTTTATCTCGACTTAAGCAAAGTCTTCGACAGGCTCACTCATGAAAGACCAATGCGTAAAGTGGAGATACGGAGATACTTAGACTTGGAGATGTACTAAACTGGATTAGGGCGTGGTTACAGAACAGGAAACAGAGAGTCGGCATTAATGGTACTAAAGCCGATTTGGGTGACGTCACTAGTAATTTTGTTGACACTGAAACAGGGCGTGTAATTAAATCTGACGAGGACTCCGCAAAACTACAAGAAGATCTAACAAATTTTCGCATGGTCTGAAAAATGGCAGATGAAATTTAATGTGGAAGAATGTAATGTACTTAGTCTAGGAGATGTAAAGAGAAAAAACAGATATCAAATGAACAACGATGTTATAGAGAAATCCGGCTGTGAGAAAGATTTAGGGGCAATGATAAGTGGGAATCCTAAACCAAGGCAACAATGCTTATTTGTTCGAAATAAGACTAACAAAGTACTTGGGTTCATACAAAGGAGTGTTAGTTACAAGACTAGAGAAGTTATCCTAAAACTATATCTTGCGCTTGTGAGACCTCTCTTGGATTGCGCAGTTCAGTTCTGGTCACCGTACTACAGAATGGATATAGAATCCATAGAAAGCACACAGAGTAGGATGACATGACTAATCCCGGACATTAAGAACCTTGAGTACAGAGACAGGTTAAAGTATCTGTGAGGGGCGGTATGATCGAGGTGTATAAATGGAAGTCAGGGTTAAACAATGGTTATAAAACAAAGGTACTTTAACTATCCAACTAGGAGCGAATTCGTAACAATGGTTTTATTCTAACTAGACTGCCCGTGCCTCAGTCTTCCTTGACATCAAAGGAGCCTTTGACACGGCTCAGCCTGCACTCATTTTAGCTTAACTTGCGTGTTTCGGAGTTAAAGGTCAACTTCTCCAATGAATCGCCTCCTACCTTACTGGACGTGAGGCCCGGATTCGCGTTGAAGGTTATAGTATGTGTCCTGTTCAAGAAATGAACCTCAGCACCCCTCATGGTAGAGTCGTGAGTCCCACTTGTTTAACACTCTCGTGCACTCAGCTGCATATCTCCTGTGGCCGACAGGAGTTGTCCATTCAGGATATACCGATGATGTCCTCCAAGCCCCTGACCTCCCCAGCATGTAGGAAGCCCTTGATCAGGTCTCCAGAGAGTGTGACTCACTTGGTTTTCGCCTTTCAACTGCGAAAACAAAAACCACGTGGCTCGGTCGTGTTGTCCCTCCCCCCTTCTATTATCAGGAACACCCTTGGACTGGGTTAATGAGACAAAATACCTGGGTGTGTATGTTACTCGCACACGTTGTCTCATCCCTGAAGTCCGCTATCATCGAGACCTGTGTTTTGGACGTCTAGCCCCCCCTCTCTTTCCTGTGCTTCTCACCATGTGCAAGTCCTTTGTCCACTCCAGTGTCGACTGCGCTGCCCCTGCCCTTGTTAATATTAGTCGGACTGCTGTCAACCGCCTCGAAGTTATCCAGAGGAAAGCTGCTCGTATCATCTTTGGGCCCCTCAGTGGACACGCTCTACTTCACTATATGCCGAACTTGGACTTTCCTCCTTACAGGATCGTGTCCAGGAGCTCTACCTAAAAGCTGCCGCTTCTATTCTACGAGATCCCCGAGTCAACTTTGCCCAAGTCTCCTAACTCTGGCTCTCCGAGGATGACTTCCGTGTAGAAAGTAGCGGCGAGGGTCACTAATCCGAGCCCTTCTAGATTAGACTTATTGCCTGATATTGTTGTCACTCCTGCAGTTGGTTCCTCTCCTTCACCCTGGTTGGATTTTCAGCCTGAAGTGATTTCCCTTGGTGGACTGCTCCCGAATTCCCGCTTGATCCCCGCTCACCTCCGCGCTTACCACCTCTCCAGGATCGCTCACTGGTCCCCAGGTAGGGTCGTCCTCTTCATCGAAAGCATTGTTGACACCTTTACAGGTAGGGCTGGGGCTGGTGTATACATCTCTCGTTCTGGTGCCCCATAACCTGTTAAACTCTCTCTCAGAGTTTTAGACAGGGCATCCTCCACTCAGGCCAAGCTGATAGTCCTCCTTGCTGCTCTCGTCGTTGAGGAAGAAGCCCGGGGACCCTATCCCTTGCTTATCTGATATGATTTTAGGTCTACTCTCGACAGGATTGTATCTGCATCAGGGGAGAACAAGGACTTCATCCTCCGAATACGAGGGCTAACGTCATCACCTTAGGATCCAGTCAGAATGCAGGCCATCCAGTGACATTCCTGTGGATACCAAGTCATGTCGGTATCTCGGGGAATGAGACAGCAGATAGACTTGCCAATACTGGCTCTTAACAAGGTTACACCTGATTATGTTATCCCTTGAACAATTTGACAACTTAGAGCACTAATTTGCCACAAACAGAAGGGAGCTCGGGAAGCAACCATTCCTCTGGACTCCCCGCCCACCTGGTATGATGCCCTCCATAAACTTGCTGACTTCTTGTATGTGTAAAGGAGATGGATGTGATTGCTGCTCGACTCATCATTGGTTACGATTTTGCTCGGGAGATTGGTGTTCCCCTGAGCAACGTGCCTTTGTATGATGCAAGACGACAAACAGTGACACAATCATCCACTACACCCTGAGATGTCCCCGCACACAACACTTCCATGCCTGCTGGACCACCACTCCGCGACCTCCTGACGGAGGCAAGATGCTCATCACCAGCATGCTGGCCAGATATTTCATAAATAATATTGATGAGTGGAACAAGTTACGAAACTTCATCGTTAACTCGAACACGCTGGGCAGCTTCAAATATAGGTTGGATGGATATATAACTGATTGGGGTTGGGTGGAAACGGTGATGCCCAGTATGGGCCAATAGGCCCGCTGCAGTTTCCTCCATTCTTGTGAACACATTACAAACAATGGATGGCGCAACAACAATAATGTTACTGGGAATTTGCTTGCTGAGGATACCTGTCTCCTCCTCCCCTGTTGTGTAAACACTATCACAACCCCACTGCCTTGTCCAAGCTTACCCCAAAAGTCACAGAGCTAGACAACAGTGATATACTCGCTTTAAGTAAGGTAGACTAATTGAAATACTCTTTTGGTGTTCCCAAATACTCAGTCATGGCTGAAGAGTATAGTCCTTGGCGAAATGGACCAACAGAAACACCAAGGTAAGGCTAACTTATTGGGAGAGCAGCATAAGCACCACTGTCTCCCACCTAACATTCCCTAGGACAGGAAGGACAAACCTTAACCACATGGTGGCTCAGAAACAGGAGAGAGAGGCAGACAGACTTGTCTACAGGCCAAAGGCTGGAACAAGACAGAGGCAGACATGCTGCTCAGGCCAGAGCTTTAACCAAACAGAGAAGAGCAGGCTCCTGGGTCCTGACCTAGCTTACATATACTACAAGGCAAGGTTTTAATGAGAGAAGGTAGGACTATCTATGGGAGTACAATAGGTAATTAAATATGAGCTAAAATACATGGTATAACAATGGGAACATATGAGGAACTCCAGACCATGACCTGCTAAGAGCCATATATTGCTGAAACGTGTTATGTATTGTATTATATTCTCCAACCTCTCCTCTGTCCCCTGGGTAAGTCAGAGAGCTAGTTGAGAACATGTACAGTTGGGGTCAAAAGTCTTGAACACTTAGCAATATCTGGCATCCACTTCTGAGTTATATATATATATATATATATATATATATATATATATATATATATATATATATATATATATATATATATATATATATATATATATATATATATATATATATATATATATATATATATATCCCTGTTACCCAACCCAACAACCCGGTCAAGACACACCCACTTAAGTAGGAGAGGTCACCCTCCGGCTCCTCCAATATATAAGGGCTGGAGCTCCTCTCACGGAGAGTCTGATAACCAAGGAGGGCCAGCAACCACGTCCCCTGTCCAGCTCATCAAATAAGTCCGTCACTAAAGGCAACGAGGTCTCCGCCGGGTCCATCGACAGAGTGCTGTCAATTCAACGTATAACAGTAAGTGCTGGCTGTGTAGGCGGTAGAAGTGCAGTGATCCCGAACCTTCCAACGATCGACCTAGTGAAGTGCCCATTCGACTTGTGAAGTTAAACGAACATATCATAGTCTATCATACCCTGTGTACGAATCTCCCCCATTAATTCCCCCTATGCAACTAGTAAAATAAAGCTGTAACACGCAGTTGTGTTTTATATACTACACTTGTACTGAGCCTGTGTTAATATACGTGGTCACCCCCCACACCCTCGAGTCACGCTACCAAACTTCCTGTCTGTACACCCTCCTACTATAAATATTCTACCTATGTCATATCCTCTTCTGGTGAGTTTGTCTCATTACACACACACACACACACACAGTATATATATATATATATATATATATATATATATATATATATATATATATATATATATATATATATATATATATATATATATATATATATATATATATATATATATATATATATATATATATATATATATATATATATATATATATATATATATATAATCAACACCTCAACCCGCCAGGATTCGAACCCACGGCCCACAAGGTGTTGATTGTATGTAGAAGTCCGCGTGCTTTATTGGGCTTATGAAATATATATGGATCCTCGTGTTTCGAAGCCGGATTTGGTAAAACGTTACTCTGACCACCTAAGTGATACGGGTGGTCCCCATTAGAGGTTCACGGCGCCATAAGCTCGTTGAACAGGCTTTGTGTGAAATATAACAAAGTCTAGGACTGCTTTTAGTATCCTGGTGGTCCAGCGGTTAGCGTTCCCCGGTCACAGTCATAGGCTTGTGGGCCGTGGGTTCGAATCCTGGCGGGTTGAGGTGTTGATTGTATGTAGAAGTCTGCGTGCTTTATTGGGCTAATATATATATATATATATATATATATATATATATATATATATATATATACTGTATATGATTGGGATATTCTAATAACACTACTTGTCATCACATATTATGCCTGGACCACAAAATGGGATCAAACTCTCCTTAATACCTAAGATCTTCGGGTACTTACATGCCAAATACTGTCAAGTGTTCAAGACTTTTGACCCCGACTGTACATGTGGGTGAGATTCCTCTGAAAAGACTATTGTATGTCACACATTCCTCCCTGAGCACTTTCCTTTATTTTCTATTTTGGCACTTGGCAGATTATGGTCCGGAGCTCCTCATATAAATAACAACAATTAATTATCTGGTAACTCAAGTGGCTGCGCCCATGACTTCCGGTGGGTGATGAAATACCTCGCTGCACCTTACTACATGGTCGAAGATTATTCTCCTAGCTTATATTACCTGATTAACCACCGTAATGCTACCTAGGGGGTCAGGTCAAGTAGAGTTAGATTAGGTCAGGTCAGGTCAAGTAGAGTTAGATTAGAATAGATATGATTATGATAGGTTAGGTTAGGTCAGATTAGGTTAGGGTTAGGATGTTTAATCATCAGGTGAAATAAGTTGTGGTGTCTACTTCAGGTATTCCCTTATTTATTGACAATACTTATTATCCTTATTATCCACGGGCCAGTAATTGACAGTGACGGATACTGGGTTGGGGTAGGTTAGGTCCAGCACACCAGACCATAAGTTCTTATTGTTTCTTTTAATATATATATATATATATATATATATATATATATATATATATATATATATATATATATATATATATATATATATATATATATATATATAATAGGTGTTTACAAAGATCGTAGACGTTGAAGTACTGTACCTAAATTTTCCCTCACTTGAAAAAAAATCGTTGGTCAGTCAGTAAGGAAAGACGACCATTGGGCTGACTGATACACACGTAAGGTATACACTACTTAACGATGGGATTGAAAAACTCATTTCAGGTTTTTTTTAGCAAAACAATAAAATTAAAATGGAAAAAATGCAGAAAAAATATTACAAGCAGCAGTAACCAAAGTTCTTACAGGAAATAAAAAACAAATTCATACATAATGGAATTACAGTAATGTGATAGAGAGAATATAATTATTAACGGGGTAATTATTGTTAACTAGGTGATGTGTGTTAGGTGTAGAACAATATGGTGTGTGAGTTAGAGTAATACTGTGAAGTGTACATTGTTTCTTAGTACATACTTGAAACATTATAATGTACTGTTATTATCATTATTTTCATTATTATTTTAATTATTTTCCCTATTATTATTATTATTATTATTATTATTATTATTATTATTATTGTTATAAGTTTTTATATTAATATTTACACGTTATTATTAGTGTTGTTATTATTAATAGTATTAATCTGTTTATTTATAATATATAATTCATTACTTATCTATTTTCGTATAGTGATTTGGAATTATTTATTATTATATTTAAAAGTGTGAATGATATTACTTTGTGTTAATATTATTATTAAACTATTGGTGTTATTATGAACGTTTTATTGTTATCATTATTGTTGCTATGGTTATGATCACTGGTTGATAAAGCCGCCAGACATGACAGTCAGTTTACCTGCTTGAGGAATAAAGAATGAATATCAGATTTACCAAGTACATTATGTGGTCAGGTGCCCCAGACTTGTGTGTTCAGGGTGTTGGTGACATTTTACTGCTAAAATGTCAGGTTTAAACTTGGTGTGGGGCGTGAGGCAACCTTCATCTGTGACTCGCTTACTTACTGCACCTGCTATTATACCTGAACACTTATTTGTTTTGGTGCTGTGTGTGTGTGTGTGTGTGTGTGTACAAATAAGCCAACACACAGGTGTCCATATATACAGTCCGCACGGGTATGGAAACATACCTGCTTGAGTTCATCTGTAAATCATGCGTGTTTGATGATGGTATGAAGGAACGGGAGTAGACCAAGATGGTGTTGTGGAAGGGACGCTTTATGGAAGGGACCGCTTTATGGAAGGGACCGCTTTATGGAAGGGACCGCTTTATGGAAGGGACGCTTTATGGAAGAGGCCGCCTTATGGAAGGGACCGCTTTATGGAAGGGGACGCTTATAGAGACGCCGCCTTATGGAAGGACCGCCGATGGAAGGGAATGGAAGAGGCCGCGTTATGGAAGAGGCCGCTTTACGGAAGGGACGCTTTATAGAAGACGCCGCTTTATGGAAGGACGGAAGGGACCGCTTATGGAAGGGACGCTTTATGGAAGGGATAGCCTTATGGATGGGACGCTTTATAGAAGACGCCGCCTTATGGAAGGAAAGGGACCGCTTATGGAAGGGACCGCTTTATGGAAGGGACCGCTTTATTTATGGAAGGGACCGCTTTATGGAAGGGACCGCTTTATGGAAGGGAGAAGGGACGCCGCCACCGCCTTATGGAAGGGACCGCCGGAGGACCGCGGAAGAGCGTTATGGAAGAGGCCGCTTTACGGAAGGACGCTTTATAGAAGACGCCGCTTTATGGAAGGGACCGCTTTATGGAAGGGACGCTTTATGGAAGGGATAGCCTTATGGAAGGACGCTTATAGAAGACGCCGCCTTATGGAAGGGACCGCATGGAAGGGACCGCCTTATGGAAGGACCGCTTATGGAAGGGACGCTTTGGCTTTATGGAAGGACGCTGGAAGGGACGCTTTATGGAAGGGGCCGCTTTATGGAAGGCCGCTGGCGGAAGGGACCGCTTTATGGAAGGACCGCTTTATGGAAGGGACGCTTTATGGAAGGGGCTGCTTTATGGAAGGGCGCTGGAAGGGCGCTTTATGGGGAGGAAAGTTATGGAAATGGAATGGCAAGGGAAGGAAGGATTGTTATGGAAGGGACCGTGTTATGGAAGGACCGATGGAAGGACCGTGTTATGTTATGGAAGGGGTCGTGTTATGGAAGGGGCCGTGTTATGGAAAGGGACCGTGTTGAAGGGCCGTGTGTGGAAGGATGGAAGGGAGAAGGACCGTGTTATTACGTGTTAGGGGACCGTGTTATGGAAGGGGTCGTGTTATAGAAGGGGCCGTGTTATGGAAAGAATATGGGTTTGTTATTCTCGACAGGGCCCAACTTTTACCTAAGATTAAAAACGTTTTCTAGGAGTGAAAACCAATCTCACTTAACCTAACCTAACGTTACCTAACCTAACCTAACCTATTTCTTCCTCAGACTGTGGACATCTTGTGATCCGTTTGGCGTCTGAGAGAGGTAAGTGACATATTTTTATGCATTGTTATAGAAACAAAATCTAGTGGAATTTTTTATGATTTTTTGTTTTGTTTTATTAAATTTGGATGTATTTTTCTTAAGAGCGAGGATAGGTGGTAAGTGTTTGGTGATATGTGATGGTGTTAATCCCGTGGCCTTGTGTGTTTGGGTTGAGAGGGGGGGGGGTGTCTCCGCGGCTCTGAACTTTACCAACAGAGTCCACAACATGGCCGTTCTCTTAGTAGTGACGGGGCATTGTTCTGTATACATTATTCCTTTGTTTAACGAGCGTTTGTTTGGTTACTTTGTTGTCCGATTACTGGAGTTTTAATGTATTATTCAGTGACTGGTGTGTCTGTATCGTCGTCACTATGCTGAGGCGTCCACTTACTTGATGCTTGCCATGCAGTTGATCATAGTTGAACTGTGTAGGGTATATTCTTGTAGGAATATACCCAAGCCTAGAACTTATCCCAAGGTATATTTTTGACCAGCTAGAGGGCCGAGCTTGTGTTAGTGTTTGTTTAAAAAGGCTTAATGGCACTGGTACGTCAGGATGGCATTTTAATTGTATTAGAACTTCAACTTTTCTCGTCACTCATGTTCAACCTTTTAAGTTAACACTGCTCACGTTATGAAATATTGATGTCCGTGTTGGGAGTCGCTAAAACGCTGACAATAAGAGAATTGGTGAGGTTGACAGGCGAGAGTGACGTGTTAGTCTCAACCCCTGAATTTGGTTGATGGTAAAACTGCATAGCTGTCACTCAGAGACCTGGCCGGTAACTCTCTCTTTCTCTCTCTCTCATTTAACAGATTCAATATTAAATCATAGCAAAAATCATAAACAAATAAGTACAGGTTTGTCTTGTCCAGGCAGACTTACCTCCAGCAAGAAGAGTATATAAGCAAGAGTAAGAACACGTGTACTGAAAGCTTCGTGTGTGTGTGTGTGTGACAGGCAGAGGTGACTCCCAGGAGCCTCTCGTCACAACTCTGCACATGGGCGGCACAAATAAGATGGTCGTGTATGCACTGGGATCTAGACAGCAGTGCAATCCGGTCCTGTCTGTGCGACTGAGCAGCCCTTTCGGAGAGCCACTCTGCTGATCCCACTTGGGAAGGGAGCTAGAAAAGGTGCCCTAAACATAGCCTGCCTAAAAACCCAACCTGACTGGGCAACCGCACCCAGTAAGGTCATCCTTATGCAGTCGAAAACACAACCAAAATCACAGATCCAAACAAAAACAAACCATACAACCTCTTATGGTCGCTGCATGGAATGTCAGCCATCAGTGAGTCCCGGCTCCCAGATTAGGGTCAACTCACAGAACGGGGGTCTGGCTACACCTTCTTCTGGAAGGGTAAGCCTGCTGTGGAGAGAAACCACATTTATGGAGTTGACTTTGCCATCCACCAACACATCCTACACAGTCTAACTGAAATGCCTATTGGGATCAACGAACGCCTCATGATGCTTCGAGTCCCACTGAATCACTCACGTCATGCCTTCTTCATCAGTGCATACGCCTGAACAATGGATGCAGAGGATGATATCAAGGAGGCCTTATATGCCGACCTCAACAGAGTGCTAACCTCTATCCCCAGAGAAGACAAGGTTGTGCTTCTTGGTGATTTCAATGCCAGAGTTGGCAGAGATGCTAACATTTGGCAGGGAACCATAGGGAGAAATGGACAAGGGGAGTGAAATCCCAACGGCCTAGTCCTCCTCAGCAAGTGTGCTGCATAAAACTTCACTATCACCAATACCTTGTTTCGGCAGGTCGACAAGTTCAAGGGTTCGTGGCAACACCCATGATCCAAACACTGGCATCTCATTGACTACATCATTGTCAGAGAAAGAGATCACCGAGATGTCCTCATCACCCGTGCCATGCGTGGCTCAGACCACTGTGACACTGGTCATCGACTTGTCAAAGCCAAGTTCTCATTTCACGTCGCCCCAAAACGGCGAAGGCAACAAGCCTCCAGAAGAAGTTTTAACATTAAGCGTCTGGGGGATCCAGCGGTAGCGCATGCTTTCAGAGAGCAGCTTGAACATGGGCTTATAAACAACCCAACAGCGAACACCGCGAACCCCAGTGCCGAATGGGATATTCTCAACACTGTTATGACAAAAATCTGCAGAGAGATCCTCGTCCAGATCAAAAGAATACACCAGGACTGGTTTGATGAAAATGACTCGGCAATCAATGTACTCATCGATGATAAACGTGCTGTTTTTACTGACTGGGAAAACAACCCTCAGTCTCGAACCAAAGCTGATACCATCTGCAAGAAGAAAGTGGCTACCCAGCGGGAACTTCGTAATCTAAAGAATGACTGGCTTAAAAATAAAGCATGTGAAATACAAAAAATGGCATGTCAGCACAAGATGCGTGAATTTTCAATTCCATTAAAACATTTTATTGGCCAATCACTCGTGGCTCAGCCCCCCTCCGCTCATCTGAAGGTAACTTTATAATTAAAGATGCTGAAGGCCTCCTTGAGCGCTGGAAAGAGCACTACCATTCGTTGCTCAACCGAAACACCGATATGAATGTCCTGTCTACACAGCAGCTCCCTCAGCATCCAGAGCTGACCCACCTCAGCTATCCTCCATCCCCGGAGGAGGTAGGTACTGCCATCAAACAGATGAAAAATAACAAAGCCTCAGGGCCTGATGGAATCCCAACCGAGGTGTATAAAGCAGGAAGACCTCTGCTTACTAGCCGTCTCCATTCTTTCTTGGAAACTATATGGGAAAAGGAGGACTCCAAGCTCTTGAAGACGCCTCCATTGTCAATATTTATATGAACAAGGGAGACCGAAAAGACTGTGGCAACTACCGTGGGATCTCGCTACTCTCTTAGCTGGCAAGATTATCACCCGAGTTCTCCTAAACAGACTCCTTCCTGAGGCGGAAAACTTCCTCCCAGAATCTCAATGTGGTTTTAGACCATCACGTGGCACCACTGACATGATCTTTGCTGCCCGTCAGATACAGAAAAAGTGCAGAGAAGAGCATAGTGACCTGTACATGGGTTTCATCGACCTAACCAAGGCCTTCGACTCTGTCACCAGGGAAGTCCTCTGGTGGACCCTCAGCCGTTTTGGCTGCCCACCAAAATTCAGCGCCATTGTGAGGCAACTCCACGATGGTATGAACGGCAGTGTCTTGCACAATGACGGCAGTGTCTTGCACAACGGCACCCAGTCTGAGTTGTTCCCCATTCAAACAGGGGTTAAACAAGGGTGCGTACTGGCACCAGCTCTCTTTTCCATTTTCTTGGCTGCCTTCCTCACCCGTGCCAGTGCCAATTTAGACATAGAGTACCGGATGAAGGGTCTTTTCAACATAAGACGACTCTACGCAAGAACAAAGGTGTACGTAGCTTCCATTACTGAATTTCAGTATGTAGACGACCTCACCCTTGTTGCTCACACTGAACACGACCTACAGGAGATCCCGAACACCTATGCAGATGCATATGCACACTTCGGCCTTGAGGTGAATGTACGTAAGACTCAGATGTTCTTTCAACCTGTCCCTGGCTCAGACACGCCTCCACCATCCATCCAGCTTAACGGTACTACCCTCTCTAATGTTGCCCACTTTCGGTATCTCGGCTCCCACCTGTCCACCACCGCAAACATTGATGAAGAGATTCAGCATCGGATCAGTTGTGCATCTCAAGCCTTTGACAGACTCTGAAAACGTGTTTTCAGCTGTAGGGAACTGAAATTATCTACAATGCTGCACGTATATCGAGCAGTGGTCCTCACCCCACCCTGCTATATGGAAGCGAGACATGGGTCACATACAGGAGGCACCTCAAAGCACTTGAAAACTTTCACCAACGTAGTCTACGTTCCATCCTCCGAGTTTGCTGGGAAGACAAGAGAACAAATGCCAGTATTCTTGCTGACACCAACTGTAGTTGCATCGAGGCTACCATTATCCATGAACAACTACGTTTGACAGGCCATGTTACTCGCATGGACGGCAGTAGACTGCCAAAACAGCTACTGTGGAGTCACCTAACGAATAGTAAACGTAACGCCGGTGGGCAATTGAAAAGGTATAAGGATAGTCTTAAGACAAACCTGAAAGTGCCAAATCGACCCCCTCATCTGGGAGTCGATTACTCCACACCGTAACGCTTTCGAGTTAGCCCAACTGCAAACCGAGGCAGACAAACGCCAATGCCGGAAAGACGCTGCCACTGCCCCTCCCACACGAGATGCAGCCCTCCATATGTACAACGAATGTGGACGACCCTGCCGGTCCCGTATCGGCCTCTTTAGTCACCTCAAAACTCACCAACCTAGGTGACAAACTTAATCACTCACATCATTGTATCATAGCTGGATGATCGTCATACTCGATTTCGGGCGACAGCAAAGTAGTAGTAGTAGTAGTGTGTGTGTGTGTGTGTGTGTGTGTGTGTGTGTGTGTGTGTGTGTGTGTGTATATTTTGGCTTGGTTTGTGTGTGTATGTGTGTTTGTTTGTATTGACGTTGTGTGTGTGTGTTGACGTTGTGTGTGTATGTGTGTGTCACTCCCCCATAACCAATCGATGGCACTGCATATTGTCATCCTATGCATGACATGTATATGAATAATGACAATGTATAAATAACACGTTCAAATGTAAATAAACGACATTCATATACATATATTGGTATTACCTGATGTTGTTGTTTCAAGTTTTCGACGTTTATTGGTAAAAATTGGCAGTCATTGGGGGGGGGGGATTTATTCAGTATGATGTGCATAGCTGGTGTGTGCGTGAGTGTGTGTGCGTGTGTGTGTGGACAATGAGGAGACCTACTTTCCGATTTTCATGACTAAATCCGCTTGTTTGGTTATTTATGGGCAAACTATTGTCGGTACATGGTGTCTTTGTCAGGTTTGGTTTGGTTAGTTAGGCTAGGTTAGGTTAGACTCTGTTTGGTTTGTTAGGTTTGGTTAGTTAGGTTAGGTTTGGTTGGTTCGTTTGGTTAGTTAGGTTAGGTTTGGTTGGTTTGTTTGGTTAGGCTTGGTTTGGTTTGGCGTGGCTAGGTTAGGTTAGGTTTGGTTGGTTCGTTTGGTTACTTGGGTTAGGTTTGGTTGGTTTGTTTGGTTAGGCTTGGTTTGGTTTGGTTTGGCTAGGTTAGGTTAGGTTTGGTTAGTTAGGTTAGGTTAGCCATAGATTTTCACGTTAGGATAATGACCAGTTGATATGTTTCAGGTGGTCTCCCTCACCACCGACAGACGACAAGCGATGCCTCAGTCACAATGCCTCTTCCCTCTCTATTATTTATGTCTCTTCTCCCTCACCACCAACCAATCACCTGAGTGGAAAACACTGTAAATACTGTATCATCGAAACGCGACCTTATACAAACGAGATTAGGGGGAGTCATGGCACAACTACCACTGCTGCAACATGGCGGTGGTCTGTGCTTGCGAAAGACGGATGGTGGGACGAGGGGGTCAAATCACAAGCACGGAAATACTGGACCATCCTCATTGAAATAAAACCCCGGTAGTATAGGTGGATTCAGATGACTAACTCAACATTATGTAGAAGTGACTAACACTCCAAGTATCACCTGGTGCTCTGTTGCCATAATATCTCTATAGTACAGTAGGCCTATTGCTGGAGGCCCGTCACCATCCGTTAGGTACAGTACAGGTGGTTTACTAGTTGTCGTCGGGTGATGGCTGTTGTGTAGAGTGACACTGGTTAGGTTAGGTACACTGGCTCCAAGAAAGTATCTTTATGGATGGGTCTGATTAATTTTAAAATGTTGTCTCAGTAGGGTTGTCAAAATCATACGCCCGACGGTGAGCCCGATCATCGGGAACCCAAAGCTCGTGTATACGGAGACATTATTCAAGAATGTGCTCCGGCACTGCGATGGATCGGGATCAGGCTACCAACAAGTGCAAATCGGCTAAATGGCCCACTGTTGCCACAACATAAGAGAGTTAAGAGGATATCTATGAGATACAGAAATTATTATTTGCTGGTGTTTGTGAGGTTTTGAAGGTTATATTTCACTGGGACGGACGGCGGTTGGTGTGGCGTGAGTCGGCTGTTACAACACGGCGTGGAAGGGCGCAGGAAATATGGATAGACGCGAACGTAACGTACTGCTGTCTTTTAAACAGTGCAGTGCTTTATTTAGCCTTATTCAAGAGAAGGGAACTAATGGACAACACAAGGCTGGAGCTGTGATAAGAAGAGGAATGTTGTTTGTTTGGTGATGCACGGCTGCACGCTCAGAATCAGCCGAGATTATTTAACACTTAAAAATTACCTGACAATCTTTGAATGTATATGAAAACAAAACTTTGTCACCATCAAACTCACTTTCTATGTTCTGAATATATTCTATCTCAATATATCAAAATGTGCAGGGTTAAAAGTTTTTATATTCATCGGGACTGCCATCGGGCGAGTACACTCTCCCGAAGAATTGTTTCAACGATCCGTATAGCAAACCCGATCCACTAGGAGTGCCTTCGGGTATGTAGGCGGCTCTGAATAACCACACACGATGACCCTGAGAACCCTGAAATGAGTTGGTAGTTGATCCATTGTTTATATTCTATACGAAGCTCCCCTCTCTCCGTCTGTAACATGCTTGCAATCCAATGACACTCTGCCAGTTTCCATATGTCCTCTGTCTATCAGGTTCGTTGTTCTTAAATTTAAAATATGCTACTCATGTCATCCTATGTACTTAGTAACGTCTTGGTAACGAAGTAGAGTGAAGCGTTTTGATGTTTCAGTGTTATGGCGATAAAAAATCTAGCACTATATCAAGGTTAACTAATTAAATGTCACTTGACGCCACAAAATATTGTTCTCTTATTCAAGTACTGGTTCACATGGCGACCCATTTTACATGACGTTCTAGTTATAAATCTCATTAGCCCACTGTAGTTGGATCATAGATGAAATAATTCAAATAACGCGTTGATGTGGGATCACCACAACTATGGATAAATCATTATTTTATTACACTACAAGATGCATACAACGATTATCTCTTCTATAACCTCACTCTCCTGGGTGGTGTGGCTGGGTGCAGCCTACTTGGTCTCTCTCTCTCTACACTACGGTACTGTTGATGTTCTGTGGCCGCGAGTCTACGTTGAAATGACTGCGTCATCGCTGGCTGACCGACTGTGGATCCCATATTGCATCACCTACCATAGTAAGACACGTAACTACAAGGATTAGTGATATCGGCTGTAAAATCTCCTGGGATTATTCGAACCTTTATCGGACCAACAACACAATTGATTCAGGCTTGGCGACAGCAAGGCTTTTATTATGCGTCGCTAGATGTAACTAACCATTGGACAAAACCGGGACCAGACTTCTGTCTTTCACTGTACCTCCCCGTTAGTGGGCGTGCACAAATCTCTTTACTAAGAATGATATAAATAATATATTTGTTCTCGCTAAAGTGACTTATGCGCCACCCTGTATATTCTCGTTTGTCGGGATAGCCTACGTGTAGTGCTGCCTCTCTGTTCGTGTCATGTTTCCTCAGTAAGTCAGATCTGTTGCGAGGATACAAAATAAACTCTGGTGTTGTATATGTCTAGACTTTATTTAATAATTACCAATTTTTTATATTTATTAACCTGATTTCTGACAGTTGCTCGACTTGGTGTAGGTTAGAAAAAGTAAACACCATCTCTTATTGTTGACGTGTACTGTATCTTTACGGCTAATGATGGTTCTTTATGTGTGAGTGGCTGTATGGACTACCCTGAGAATATGGTGTCGCTGAGGTCTGTTTGTGTGCCCTGATGTCTTGAGGTCCGTATCGGGTCCTCAGTATCATGCTCACCGTCCACTCTCAGGGCCCCGATATACCAGATGGTAAACACTGTACGTATCGGTCTGGTATTACTTTACAGTATATCACAGGTATTGAGTCAAGTTTTAAGGTCACTCGATGCTGGTGAAAATTATGAAGCAAAATTCAACAGTCAAGATTCCTTATGTGTGTTGACGTCTCCAGTGTGTGTGTGTATTGGT
Source organism: Homarus americanus (assembly GCF_018991925.1). Lineage (NCBI taxonomy): Eukaryota > Metazoa > Arthropoda > Malacostraca > Decapoda > Nephropidae > Homarus > Homarus americanus. The sequence continues at coordinate 7,119,896 of NW_024723541.1, forward strand.
CAGCTGGAGACATCCCCTTCAGTTTATTTCACCTTAATATTAATCACCCTAATATTAACCTAACCTAACTAACGCATATCCAACCTAACCTAAACTAACGTATCTAACCTAACCTAACCTAGGAGATATTTGTATACACACGGGTAAACAATATAATTTCATAACCATTGTGTATTCAGAGAGATTTGAAAACCACAATGTCTTCGTCCCTTGAAAACTGTCAGGAAAATTACTAAGGATATAATTTCTCCCTGGTCCTCTTACATATTTTTTTTCTCTAAAGGAAAACAAGACTTAGAATGGGAGTTTAAGAAAATAGCACTGTAATGTAAACTACAGAACACCATAAGGATGAGAGTTGCGACAGAGTGTGTTAATGTAGAGTGGCAGGTGGGGTGAGGGAAGGCAGGAGGGGCAACATCAGTAGTCTGGTCACGGGGTTGATGGCAGCAATAGGGGAAATCCATCCGACACTGGTGTTTACTTCTGGTTCTTTCCTCCACCACCCATAGTGACCATAAACACTGGCAGCGTCCATCTCTACCCTTGTTTGTCTTCACACCCCGGACGTCCACTTTTCTCCCACCTGGCTCTTGCATCCAGGGTCCTGGTTGATATGCTTTCAGAAGTGAAATGAAAATACAGTACGTAATGAAATTTTTCAAGGAGATAAGCTTTCTTCTGCTCCCATAGGGGATGGGCTGATTGGGTGTCGATTCCCCGATTCTGAGCGTGGGTTACTCCACCACCCTGGCAGGATGCTGGTCCACCCAAAGGTTGTTCCACCATCATTCAGCAGCTAGTGGGTTACTTCACCACCTTCTGGCAGGATGCTGGTCCACCCAAAGGTTGTCTCCACCATCATTCAGCAGCTAGTGGGTTACTTCACACTATTCTGGCAGGATGCTGGTCCACCCAAAGGTTGTTCCTCCCACCATCATTCAGCAGCTAGTGGTTACTTCATCATTTCGGCAGGATGCTGGTCCACACCCAAAGGTTGTTCCACCATCATTCAGCAGCTAGTGGGTTACTTCACCACTTCTGGCAGGGATGCTGTCCACCCAAAGGTTGTTCCACCATCATTCAGCAGCCAGTGGGTTACTTCACCACTCTGGCAGGATGCTGGTCCACCCAAAGGTTGTTCCACCATCATTCAGCAGCTAGTGGGTTACTACTACTCTGGCAGGATGCTGTCCACCCAAAGGTTGTTCCACCATCATTCAGCAGCTAGTGGGTTACTGCACCAGCTCCCTGGCAGCATGCTGGTCCACCCAAGGTTGTTCCACCATCATTCAAAGCAGCTAGTGGATTACCCACTACCCTGGCAGGATGCTGGTCCACCCAAGGGTTGTTCCACCATCATTCAGCAGCGCTAGTGGGTTACTTCCACTGACCCTGGCAGGATGCTGGTCCACCCAAAGGTTGCCCCACCATCATCCAGCAGCTAGTGGGTTACCGCAATTACCCTGGCAGCACATGCTGAACCACCCGGGCGTTGTTCCACCATCATTCAGCAGCTGCGGGTTACTTCCACCATCTTGGCAGGATGCTGGTCCACCCCAAGGGTTGTTCCACCATCATTCAGCAGCCAGTGGATACTTCCACCACCTGGCAGGATGCTGGTCCACCACCTGCTGGTTGTTCCACCATCATTCAGCGCAGCTAGTGGGCTACTCCACCACCTTGGCAGATGTCCCACCCATGTTGTTCCACCATCATTCAGCAAGCAGCTAGCGGGTTACTCCACCACTGGCAGGATGCTGTCCACCACCCACAGTTGTTCCATCATCATTCAGCAGCTAGTGGGCTACTCCACCACCTGGCAGGATGCTGGTCCACCCAAGGGTTGTTCCACCATCATTCAGTAAGCAGTTAGTGGGTTACTCCACCACCTTGGCAGGATGCTGGTCTCACCCAAGGGTTGTTCCACTATCATTCAGCAGCTAGTGGATTACTCCACCATCTTTTGGCAGGATGCTGGCCCACCACCCAAGCGGGGTTGTTCCACCATCATTCAGCAGCTAGTGGATTACTCCATCATTTGACAGGATGCTGTCCACCCAAGGGTTGTTCCACCATCATTCAGCAGCTAGTGTGATTGCTTCCATCACCTTGACAGGATGCTGGTCCACCCAAGGGCTGGTTCCACCATCATTCAGCAGCCAGTGGATTACTCCATCACCTGACAGGATGCTGGTCCACCAAGTGTTGCCTCACCATCATTCAGCAGCTAGTGGGCTACTCCACCACCTGGCAGGATGCTGGTCCACCCAAGGGTTGTTCCACCACTGGTTCAGCAGCCAGTGGGTTACTCCACCAATTCTGCAGGATGCTGGTCCACCACCTGCCGGGTTGTTCCACCATCATTCAGCAGCTAGTGGATTACTTCCACCACCTTGGCAGTGATGCTGGTCCACCACCCAAGGGTTGTTCCACCATCATTCAGCAGCTAGTGGATTACTCCAACATTCTTTTGACAGGATGCTGGTCCACCCAAGGGTTGTTCCACCATCATTCAGCAGCCAGGATTACTCCACCACTCCTGGCAGCATGCTGGTCCACCCAAGGTTGTTCCACCATCATTCAGCAGCTAGTGGGTTTACTCCACCACTTCCTGGCAGCATGCTGGTCCACCCAAGGTTGTTCCACCATCATTCAGCAGCTAGTGGGTTACTCCACCACTTCTGGCAGATGCTGGTCCACCCAAGGGTTGTTCCACCATCATTCAGCAGCTATGGGTTACCCAATTACCTTGACAGGATGCTGGTCCACCCAAGGGTTGTTCCACCATCATTCAGCAGCGCTAGTGGGTTAATATCTACTGATGCCTTGACAGGATGCTGGTCCA
>NW_024723541.1:7122843-7141228 GCF_018991925.1 Homarus americanus
GGGTTACTCCACCACCTTGACAGGATGCTGGTCCACGGTGGAGCAGCATCCTGCCAGAATTTCTATATAGGAGGGGCTTAGGGGTAGTAATCTGGTTGGAAGAGGAGGCTATGGGATTTGTCTTTAAGCTGCGTTAGCAGAGCAAGCACACTATTTTTTCTTAGAATGTATATTACATATCAATAAAAATAGCAGTTTTCTGAATATGCATTTATTCACACTATACATAAGATTGAGAAACCATGCAATTGTATATACAAAAGAATATGAACAATAATTACATAATGAAATTATATTAATATGAAAGCCATCAAAATGTTGAAGAAGAAGAAAGTTATTTGAAACAAAAATGGCAGAAATTTGAAATAACTTATATGCAGCATGAACATAATATATTCATTCTACTCTCTGATGAAAGGCTCAGGGTAACTGAAAACAAACGTTAGAGCAGTGTGATTCTTCTGCTGTTGTGGTTGGAAGCAAAAGCATCAATGATATCTTCAACATTCAGACTCTTGGCTCTTTTCGAATTTATAGATATAACTGCAATATCACTTGTTCTGCTATCACTACTGCTGTTCCTCAAGTAAGTTTTTGTCAGTCGCAGGTAGGAAAAACTGCATTCACATGCTGCAGAATTAACTGGCAAATTCACACTGATGCACACCAGCTTATACAGATCTATGAAAGCATTACGGTATGGTTTGAGCAAAGTAGCAAAATCAAGTGGAGAAGTGATAGTGTGACACTTGTTTTTTTCTCTCAAGAAGACGTCGTACTTGATGAAGCTCAACACTTAAGTTTTCCTCTTTGATACCATTGTGAAATACCATCTCCAGAATACAAGATATCTCTAGAAATGAAGCATCTTGAGGGTTCAGTGCTGTTTAACCCTTTAGTGTGCTACATGAGTCTTTTGAAAATCGTCTGTTTAATTCGTTGACTAACTTGTCTATGACAGGAAAGTGAGCATGTGTTCAAAATTCACGAGAAGTAGTAATTTTCTGACGATATCCAAGTTGAGAATCAATAACAAACTCCTGTAAATGGTGTGGCTGAGATAGTTGTCGCAGTTTTTCTTGTTGAACATCAATACCAGCTGCTTCACACAAATGAACTGCATCTTGCCAGATACCCTTCCATGAATTCTCACAGCATTTTTCCTGAAGGTCAGACAGGACTGACTTAACAAGATCCACAGCAGAAGCCAGCTGGAGGTGAGGGGACTGAAGGTGGTCAGACAGTAACTTAGTGATTTGCAGTAAAGTTTTCATCTTTGTAAGACTGATTACGAATGACATATCAATGAGACTGTATACTGTAGGGCCCGCAGAGATCATACCGTGATAGTCGTGGATTTTAATTGTGCAGGAATTGATATAAAAACTTGCGTACGGTATAGAGCTGCCCAGACGTTGAATAATTTCCCAGACGATAATTTTTGTTCTAAAACATACAGCCAGCCACAGCCTTTTGATTTGTGTTTGCTGCTAGTGGTGGAAGAATTCTGTTCTTGGTGGAATCACAAGGTATGATGAATTTTTGGGGAAGGCTATTCCGAAAAAGCGCCTTACTGTTATTAAGGGTGACTTTGGGGAGCTGATGAAGATTATGGGGAAGCTGCAACCTCCCCCCCCCAAGCCACCCCTTGGCGCCGCCAAGTGAACATAATTTGTATACTTGATGGACACCCACTCCTTCAAGGACTCGAGTCTCTCTCTCTCTCTCTCTCTCTCTCTCTCTCTCTCTCTCTCTCTCTCTCTCTCTCTCTCTCTCTCTCTCTCTCTCTCTCTCTCTCTCTCTCTCTCTCTCTCTCTCTCTCTGTCTCTGTCTCCTCTGCTCTCTCTCTCTCTCTCTCTCTCTCTCTCTCTCTCTCTTTGGGGGCGTAGTGACAGGACTGAGAGGCGTACCTTGACACACACATAAGGTTTGGGATTATCTGAAAATTAGCTCTTCACCCTTCCTGTCCCTATATCAGTTCTCATGTACAGAACCAAATACGCAATGTGCTTGAATACCTCCCACGTAAATGTGAATAACAAAGTGTGAGGCCAGACATACTGCCTCACACGCCTGTACTCACGCATTTGTGAATAAGTTACCCTTTATGTATAGAACTAAACAAATAATGTAAATGAAATACTGTGTAACTTTCGGTGCCATAATATCCTGACAACCGGGGTTAATTATTATGACCCTTTGTAAACCCTACTCTGTAATCCTTTTGCGCTACCGCTCACAGGATGAGTGTGGGGTGCACAATAAAGTAGCCGCTGCAAGCGGCAAAATCAAAATCAAATCAATCTAGCCAATTCACATGAAGATCAACCACCCTAACGCTAACCTAACCCAACCTAACCTGACTCATCCTAACCCAACCTAACCTAACTCATCTTAACCCAGCCTAGCCTGACTCATCCTAACCCAGCCTAACCCAAGCTAACATAACTTATCCTAACCCAGCCTAATCCAAGCTAACATGACTCATCCCTAGCAACTACCCCAACTAACCTGACTCATCCCTAACCCCTTCTTAAGCTAACATGACTCCAGCAACCCAGCCTACCCCAACCTAACCTGACTCATCCTAACTCAGCCTAACCCAAGCTAACATGACTCGGCATAACCCAGCCTAACCCAACCTAACTTGACTCACCCTAACCCAGCCTAACCCAAGCTAACCTGACTCATCCTAACCCAGCCTAACCCAGCCTAACCTGACTTAACTTGACCCAATTTTTTTTATTTTTTTTTATTTTATTTTTTTTTTTTACGGGAATAGCCCACCCGGGCACAGGTCATCGACCCACAGCGGGCCCTAAGGGGGCGAGAAAATAAGGGTGAAAAGAAATTAAAATTAGAAAAGAAAAAGACTATGAATCTACACCACGAAGATGACAGAAACCAGTTTTTTGAAGTGAGACAGATTGTATGAGTATGGAATTACAGAAGAAGGCAGAGCATTCCACAGTTTGGCTGTGTGAGGAAAGAAGGATGTACTATAACGGGTTATTCTAGTGTGACCGACATCCACAGAGAAACGGTGGGCACCGCGGGCAAGACGCGTGTTACGAGCCCACGGCCTTGCCGGCGGTGCACAGCATGCCAAATCCACCGAACATTGCCCGTTAAAGTACCTGTAAAAGAGAGAGAGTGAAGCAACATTGCGGCGAAGAGAAAGGGAAGAAAGATTATCAACTAAAGGAGGAGAGTTAATAAGACGAAATGCCTTTGATTCCACCTTAACTAACAGTTCGACAGAAGAAGAGCCACCCCAGATATGAGAGCAGTACTCCAAGTTAGGACGAATGAATCCCTAATAAACTTGAAGCAACTGCTCAGGAGTGAAGTAGCTACGGCATCTGTACACTGTAGGAGTGACAGTTTGGCAAAAGTTTTCAAAATCTAATTGCTTGGGTTGGATTATTTGTCTATCGGCCACGCTAATTCCGAATATGTTTGAGTTTTTTACATCATTGCATTAGAAGGTTTGTGGATACTTTTGGGTTTGGCATGAAAAACGCGAAAAAACTGTAAATAATAAAGGGACTGGCAATGTGGCACAACCTGTTAAAATCAAGTTATTGAATTGGATTATTCGACTACTGTGTACACTGGTTCATAATATGCTATTGTTTTACAACTCAATGCGCTACAAATTATGCCGATATTTTTGCTGCAAGTCACCACATACGTATATTTCGAAAACCAGGGCCCAATATTACCAACGGCGTGGATAGATTCCGTGGAATGAATTCAGGACATTCCCGCTCATGGAACATTACCAAACTCCGTATATGTGCCAATGGCAGGCCAATGGCAATATTTACAGAGTTTGTTGAGGCTCCCTGGACGGGAATGCCCTGAATTTATTCCACGGAATCTATTCACGCCGTTGGTAATATTCGTCCCAGGACTGATCAACGAATTCAGCCCAAGTAGCTTGACTTGGACAGTTAAGGACAAAATCTCAGTCTGTACTTTTGAATAAAATATTGTTCAATAGGTGGTGATATTGAAGTGCTGAAAGTTGTTTTTTCTGTGTTGTTTTGCAGTTAGTTCAAAGGGCCGCCACCAAGATGGGTCGTCCTAAGATTAGCAACACTCAGCTGCGCCAGGGTAACGATAAGGTGTTCGGGGTTCGGATGCCTCTGCCATCTAACAAGTTGCCTCTGAACAAGGAAGTTGGAAGTGCCCTGGCTTATGAAGCAGAAAACGAGAGGTTAAGGAGAAGAACAAATGCTTTTGATTATATGGATGCCACCAACAAGGTGACTGAGAAGGTACTGGATGTGTATAGGAAGGCCACTGTCCCCACTATCTCTGAAATCAGGGTGAAAATGAGAGTCCACGACCTGTGGAGGATGCGGAGGGAGACGATGATGATGAAGGGAAATGGACAGAAACAGAAAAGGAAGAAAACGAAGAACGGGAAGCTGAAGATGAGGTTCGAGGATATAGCTGAGAAGTTGTTTGATGTGGCAGACGACAGCAAAGTGCACGAACGAGAGAAAAGCTTCCTGGCAGCCCAGAGGAAACCGGGAAGGGAGGGCTGCATTGATGGCGTTGACAAAATTGTGACTGCCAAGCTGAAAGAAGAGAGGGAGAAGGAAGCGAAGAGGGCAAAGAAAAGGGCTGAGGAAGAGAGGAAAACTGAGAAGATGAGGTCAAAGAGTAAGGAGGAGATGGAGAGGATGTCGTGTAAAGTGTCGGCAGTGGATGACAGTGCTCAGGAAGAAGATAGTGATTATAAGGATGTCAATGACAATGAGTTCAAGGCTATGGTCGACAGGAGAGCAAGATCAGAGAAAAGGAAAAGGGAGAAAGAAGCCGAGGACAGGATCGGAGAAACTGCTGACAGGTTCAAGGTATCCAATGATGCAGTGGCTCACATCGCAAACACCATCAGAGCTGCAGACAACATCATAACTGAAGGGGACAAGTCTAAAGTGACTAACCGGAAGAAAGTGGAGAGAGTCAGGAAGAGGTCACGAGAACAGAAAAAAGAAAAGTTCAGGGGATTCAAGGTCAGAGGTCTCATGGTAGATGAGAGGATCAATGAGAACAAGATAGTGACTGGTGTAGGTGAGAAGAACCACAAGAGATTCGCCATGGAACCGAAAAGTATCCACAAACCTTCTAATGCACTGATGTTAAAGATTCAAACATATTCGGAACCAGCGTGGCCGATAGACAAATAATCCAACCCAAGCCACTTGATTTTGAAAACTTTTGCCAAACTGTCACTCCCTACTGTACAGCATTCCCAGCTTTCGGGAGGCAGCTTTAGCTATGTTGTGGATGTGTGGCTTCCATGACATATTAGAGGATATGGTGAGGCCTAGCATATCTATTTTAGAATTTGGCAGAATGATAGCATCCTGAAATGTGATTGGTGGGAGATCATCTAATTAGGAAAGTGTAATTGGTAAATACTGAGTTTTATTACTATTGAATTTAACCAAGTTTCTACCTCCCCATTTGGAGATGCTGCACAGATCCGCATTGATAGATGTAATGATATCAGCTCTGGAAACAGATCTAGTTTGAGAGTTGGGAGGAAGGGGAAAATGTGAAGAAGAGTAAAGAGTAAAATCATCAGCGTAAGAATAGATAGAAATAGTCGTAGTGTGAAGTAAATCATTGATAGAAAAAAGGAAGAGAGTAGGTGAAAGAACAGAACCCCGTGGGACACCACTATTGGTAGAGAAAGAGCGAGAGATTGATCCCTCGACAACAACTGCCATGGATCGGTTCTCAAGGAAGCTAGAGATTAGAGAACAAAGTGGGGGAGAGAAACCATGAGAGGGAAGTTTAGAAAGCAAAGACTTGTGCCATACCTTGTCAAATGCTTTGGAGATGTCGAGGGCCACGACGAAAGTTTCCCCATAATCCCTAAGAGAGGATGACCAAAGATGGGTGCAGTAGGAGAGCAGATCACCAGTAGATCTCGCCTGGCGAAAGCCATACTGGTGATCCGACAAAAGAGAATAGCGTTTAAGGTGACGGAGAAAATGAAAGTTCAAGATAGACTCGAAAATCTTAGAAAGGGATGTAGTTAGGGCAATGGGGCGATAATTAGAGGGATTAGAATGGTCACCCTTCTTCGGGATTGGATGAACCAAGGCATGCTTCTAATAATAAGGGAATGTTTGGGTTTTGAGGCAGAGGCGAAAGAGGCGAGCAAGTACAGGGGCCAGAACTTCAGCACACTCCCTCAGAAAACGAGGGGGTATTCCGTCCGATCCATGCGCCTTACTCTCATCCAACCTGGATAACACACCAGCAACCCTGCGAGTGAAGATTATAGGAAAGTGCATAGGTTCAGTAGGCGGGATAGAGTTGGAATCGTCTAAGGTGGAGTTAGAGGATAATAAGGTGCCAAAAAGATTGGCTATAGAGTTATCAGGTCGGCAGAGAGGAGGAAAAGAGGTAGTACAGACGTTATTACAGATGTTTTTGGTTCAGGACCAGAAGGATTTACTAGAAGAAGAGTTAGTCAGGACAGTGGTCTTTCTATTTATAAAATTCCGCTTGGCCCTACGAAGAATAACCTTACAATGATTCCGAGAAGTAATGAAAGAGGTGTGGGTAATAGGAGGAGATAGTTTCATAACTTGATACGACATATCTCTCTCTCCCTGCATGCAAGAGCGCGGGAGCGATCAAGCCACGATTGTAAAGTAAAAGTTTTGGTAGAAGATGGGATAAATGCATTCATACCACCCTGTATAACCCCAGCAATGCTGTCAGCACATACCGAGGCGTCCCGAGTGGAAAACCAACATTCATCCCAAGGAAAGTCGGAGAAGAATTCTCGCAAGGATTGCCAGTTTGCCCTCCGATAGTGCCAGAGTTGGCGTTTAGAGGGGGGTGGGGGAGGTAGTCGTGCCCAGTTTGATATAATTGAAATAAAATTGTGATCAAAAGACCCTAAGGGGGCAAAAATTTAGTATGAATAGTGTGAGGGATTAGAGGTAAAACAAAGATCAAGAATGGTAGCAAGTTGGTCGTGTCGATCAGGAACGCGTGTAGGGAATTTGATTATTTGTTCCAGATCATTAAGTAAGGAAAAAGAGAGTGCCTCAGCTCCACCTAGGTCATCCCTTGCAGAGCCAAGCCACTCTCTGTGATGTACATTGAAATCCCCTAGGTAGAGGATCTCGGTGTTGGGGTGTGTGGATAGCAACGACTTATGGCAGGAAGTGAGATGGTCAAAGAGTTCCAAATAGTTGGTAGAGTTGGGAGAACAGTATAGGAAACAAAGAAAAATAGTCATAGTTGGTAGAGATATTTTGTGCCAGATGACATCATAAAGGGAAGATTCAAGATCCGTGAGTCGATCTATAGGTGTACATATGTTGCAGTAGGCGCATACACCTCCCTTAGAACGAAAGGAGGTATAAAGGTTGTAGTTGGAGACTTGAAAAGGTTTGGGTGAAGCTGCTTTGGTCAGTTGAAGTTCGGAGAGTAGTAAGAGGTCGGGGGAAGAGGTTAATAGATGGTGCTCCACAGTAGGAAAATTGGATCTCAGTCCGCGAATGTTGGAAAAATGAAGTGTGAAAAAGGCCGATCCTCCAGCAACTGTGGTGGCGTCACTTGAGGCCCCAGTGGGACGCATCCCAGAAGGCCCAACTTCAATATTATTGTCAACTGATATCATAGGAGAATAAAAGAATAGAACGGATCAAGAATGAGTACGGTTATATTTGTTGTGTTGTCAATAGTAAGAGAGACAATTGAGACCCTGCAATTGTGTGTAAATGAGGCAGAAAGACAGATCAGCAACCTGGGACTTGGTCACAATTTTCGTGATGCCATATGGCAGCAGGGTCTACCATTAGACAACACATTATGCTTCCAATATCTTCCCAGGAGGTAGTACAAGTACCTCCCTGTTTGGTACCTGCCTACTACCTACCATCTAACCTGACCATACTAACCCTGCTTAACCCAACCTAACCTGACCCAACCTAATGCAACCTAACCTTACCCAGCCTAACCCAACCTAACCTAACTTAACCGAATTACCGAACATAATTTATCCTTTTGCAACTTATCTAATCTAACCTAACCTGGTCCAATCCACCTTAACCTAACCTAACTCCTGCAGGTAGCGTTAGGGGTGTTTAATTTTCAGGTAAAATTTACTGAAGGGGAGTTCGTCTTATGGTGCTCCTCATGTTTTCCAGATCATTAGCCGGACGACGGAGTGTAATATACGCTCGTGTGTCTCTCTCACACAGTTGGTGGAGGTGACCCGGTGGTAGCACAGGGAGATAAATTACGGAGAAGTGAACCCTAACATGAAACTGGATTAACAGATGACACATTCTCATTGCTGTACAGTAGAGGCCGATTAAATACACCACATAGTGATTCGAAAGGGGGTTTATGTTAGGCTTTTGATCAGTGTCAGAGGGGCTCTCCATGGTGGGTCGTTTACAGTGGTGATTGACTGATTGATAGCTGGAGTGAATAGAGATCACGGTGGAGTGGGTATTGATCACGAGAGGAGAGAGAGGGGAGGGATGGAGGGAGAAGAGGGGGAGGGGGCGGGGAGATAGTTTGAGACACGGGAAGACCTGAATGCCAGCCGTACCAGGGAGGAAACAATGGAGTTCTTATACTATATAGCTTTTATGTATCTCAAGGCCAAGGATAGATTGATATTTATTCAGTAAAATCGTCAATGTAGATATATAGTTCAGCATGTACTGTATATAGTCAATGTAGATATATAGTTCAGCCTGTACTGTATATAGTCAATGTAGATATATAGTTCAGCATGTACTGTATATAGTCATTGTAGATATATAGTTCAGCATGTACTGTATATAGTCAATGTAGATATATAGTTCAGCATGTACTGTATATAATCAATGTAGATATATAGTTCAGCATGTACTGTATATAGTCCATGTAGATATATAGTTCAGCATGTACTGTATATAGTCAATGTAGATATATAGTTCAGCATGTACTGTATATAGTCAATGTAGATATATAGTTCAGCATGTACTGTATATAGTCAATGTAGATATATAGTTCAGCATGTACTGTATATAGTCAATGTAGATATATAGTTCAGCATGTACTGTATATAGTCAGTGTAGATATATAGTTCAGCATGTACTGTATATAGTCAATGTAGATATATAGTTCAGCATGTACTGTATATAGTCAATGTAGATATATAGTTCAGCATGTACTGTATATAGTCAATGTAGATATATAGTTCAGCATGTACTGTATATAGTCAATGTAGATATATAGTTCAGCATGTACTGTATATAGTCATGTAGATATATAGTTCAGCATGTACTGTATATAGTCAATGTAGATATATAGTTCAGCATGTACTAGATATATAGTTCAGCATGTACTCAATGTAGATATATAGTTCAGCATGTACTGTATATAGTCAATGTAGATATATAGTTCAGCATGTACTGTATATAGTCAATGTAGATATATAGTTCAGCATGTACTGTATATAGTCATGTAGATATATAGTTCAGCATGTACTGTATATAGTCCATGTAGATATATAGTTCAGCATGTACTGTATATAGTCAGTGTAGATATATAGTTCAGCATGTACTGTATATAGTCAATGTAGATATATAGTTCAGCATGTACTGTATATAGTCCATGTAGATATATAGTTCAGCATGTACTGTATATAGTCCATGTAGATATATAGTTCAGCATGTACTGTATATAGTCAGTGTAGATATATAGTTCAGCATGTACTGTATATAGTCCATGTAGATATATAGTTCAGCATGTACTGTATATAATCAATGTAGATATATAGTTCAGCATGTACTGTATATAGTCCATGTAGATATATAGTTCAGCATGTACTGTATATAGTCAATGTAGATATATAGTTCAGCATGTACTGTATATAGTCAATGTAGATATATAGTTCAGCATGTACTGTATATAGTCAATGTAGATATATAGTTCAGCATGTACTGTATATAGTCAATGTAGATATATAGTTCAGCATGTACTGTATATAATCAATGTAGATATATAGTTCAGCATGTACTGTATATAGTCCATGTAGATATATAGTTCAGCATGTACTGTATATAGTCAATGTAGATATATAGTTCAGCATGTACTGCATATAGTCAATGTAGATATATAGTTCAGCATGTACTGTATATAGTCAGTGTAGATATATAGTTCAGCATGTACTGTATATAGTCAATGTAGATATATAGTTCAGCATGTACTGTATATAGTCAATGTAGATATATAGTTCAGCATGTACTGTATATAGTCAATGTAGATATATAGTTCAGCATGTACTGTATATAGTCAATGTAGATATATAGTTCAGCATGTACTGTATATAGTCATGTAGATATATAGTTCAGCATGTACTGTATATAGTCAATGTAGATATATAGTTCAGCATGTACTGTATATAGTCAATGTAGATATATAGTTCAGCATGTACTGTATATAGTCAATGTAGATATATAGTTCAGCCTGTACTGTATATAGTCAATGTAGATATATAGTTCAGCATGTACTGTATATAGTCATTGTAGATATATAGTTCAGCATGTACTGTATATAGTCAATGTAGATATATAGTTCAGCATGTACTGTATATATAGTCAATGTAGATATATAGTTCAGCATGTACTGTATATAGTCAATGTAAATATATACAGTAGTTCAGCATAATACTGTATATAGTCAGTAGATATATAGTTCAGCATGTACTGTATATAGATCCGTCATAGATATATAGTTCAGCATGTACTGTATATAGTCAATGTAGATATATAGTTCAGCATGTACTGTATATAGTCCATGTAGATATATAGTTCAGCATGTACTGTATATAGTCAGTGTAGATATATAGTTCAGCATGCACTGTATATAGTCATTGTAGATATATAGTTCAGCATGTACTGTATATAGTCAATGTAGATATATAGTTCAGCATGTACTGTATATAGTCAATGTAGATATATAGTTCAGCATGTACTGTATATAGTCAATGTAGATATATAGTTCAGCATGTACTGTATATAGTCAATGTAGCTATATAGTTCAGCATGTACTGTATATAGTCAATGTAGATATATAGTTCAGCATGTACTGTATATAGTCAATGTAGATATATAGTTCAGCATGTACTGTATATAGTCAATGTAGATATATAGTTCAGCATGTATATTGAAAGGGATTTATCTGAAATTTCGATAAATATCAGAAATATTCAATAAATAATAAAAAAAAGAAATGAAAAATCCTGATGATAAGGTGGGACTAGGGCCTATGACTTGTGGGGCCTATTACGAGTGGGGCCTATTACGAGTGGGGCCTATTGCAGATAGGGCCCACACTATTACGGAATGGGGCAATTACGAGTGGGACCTATTACAGTGGGAGCCTATTACGAGTGGGGCCTATTACTTGTGGGGCCTATTGCAGTGGGGCCTATTACGAGTGGGGCTATTACGAGTGGGCCTATTTCGAGTGGGACCTATTACAAGTGGGGCCTATTACGACTGGGGCCTATTACGAGTGGGGCCTATTACGACTGCGGCCTATTACGACTGGGGCTATAACGACTTGGACCTATTACGAATGGGACCAATTACGATACTGCTGAGGTCTATAACGACTTGGCTCTTAGCAGGAAACTCCACTCTTTGAGCTTTTCCGAAGGAGTCGTTGTCATGAGAGGGGGGGGGGTGTATTTTCCGCCTTGGTAAGTAGTGTGGGAAGCTTAAGAAAACATGTGTTATATTTAGCATCGGGGTTCTCTTAATTATGTTTTCCTGCTAATGAAAACATGTGCCGTGATGTTATAAACAAGCTCATCTGTGTGTGTGTGTGTTAACCCCAGGCATCTTCGGATTGGTTAAAATTCAGGTGGGATTTGCTGAATGGGGGGACAATCTTCAGGTGACTTCTTAGGTTCACTTTTACTTGAAGATTCCCCTCCAGGAAACACCACACATCCCTCAGTAGATCCTTAGTATCGTCGACACAAACACCAAACCAGAAACTGTCTACATGGAAATAGTCGAGCCTCGAGGTAATATATGCTGCCCCTCCTCTTCCTGGTGCGTGGCTGTCGAGTGGATACAGCGCTCGCCTCCTGTTCCAGGGGTCGTTAGTTTAAACGAGCGCTCCCAGTTCACCCAGCTGTAAATGGGTCTGTGAGTTTACAACTTGGGGAAGTGAAGGTGGTTGACTGCAGTGCCGGCCATGCTGCCTCCTTGTGTACCGAAGGCCTGGTATACAGTGTGCGTATCCACACTGTCCCTAACAGGCAGTCATGCTTATGGGCTCAACCTAAACATTTTTTTTTTTTACTCTTTCCTATTACTGGATACAGTCAGCGGTTCAACCTAATCTGTATATATTTAGCCATAGTACTTTGATAACACCGTTGTGTATTCTTTTGTGTCGGGGTGGTTAAACTTCAGGGAGGATAACCTGGGGGGTCAATCTTCAGGTGAACATTTTAGGGCTGGTTTTAGGGTGATCATCATTTATTTATGTGCCTGAGCTTAAGCCGAGTTTTTAGGATCTCGGTTCATACAAGTATAATATTTTTGAGAGGTTAAAATAGCTGCATGATGGAGAGTCAGTATTGCCTTAAAACATGAACACATTCTCTACCTTATACTCTTAAGTCCACCAGTGAGCATCAGTGGGGCCTCATTATAGCCCACCATGGCACCCAGCCCAGCCCAGCCCAGCCCAGCCCAGCCCAGCCCAGCCCAACCCAACCCAACCCAACCCAACCCAACCCAACCCAACCCAACCCAACCCAACCTAACCTAACCTAACCTGGTCGAGGACTATTGACCACGGGGCAAGGAAATACCTTCATATGTTGTATGAGTGAAGTAAATCAATGTGTAGGTAGCTGCGTGACTATCAAACCTTGGTGACCCGGGTTCGAATCTCCGCATCCAAGGGTTGATATTGTTTATTAAACGTTCAGTTTGTCAGCTAGGTGGAGAGAAGCTGTGTGACCGCCTTTCACAACACCTGTCTCACTCGGTTATGAGCATATACCACCATGGACGTGCCTTAATGAGTGATGTACGAGTATAGAGATAACTTGACCGTACTTGTAAACAGATCACCTTAAGATTACCCCCCACCCCCCAGCTTATTTCACCTGGTGACTGAACACCCTTATGCTAACCTAACCGAACCTATAACCCTGCCCCCTTAGGTAGAGCATTAGAGTGTTTAATCAAGTTATTTTTTCGGGGGGGGGGGGGGGGGGAGATATTGGAAGCATAATGTGTTGTCTAATGGTAGACCCTGCTGCCATATGGCATCACGAAAATTGTGACCATGTCCCAGGTTGCTTATAAGAATATAAGAATGGAGGAAACTGCAGCGGGCCTATTGGCCCATACTGGGCAGTCCCGTTTACACCCAACCCCTGTTGCTCATATAAGCATCCAACCTCATTTACACACAATTGCAGGGTTTTTTGTTTCTTTTATCGTTTCTTACTCTTGCTTTATTTTTTTTTCAATTTTGTATATTATTATTATTATTATTATTATTATTATTATTATTATTATTATTATTATTATTATTATTATTATTATTATTATTATTATTATTATTATTATTATTATTATATTTTCACCCCCCAGGCCCTGATGTGAGTCAGTGACCTGTGCCCTGGTGGCCTAATCCCCGTAAAACAAAAACAAACAAGACACCGAACTACTGTAACACACACACACACACACACACACACACACACATCCTATTTCAGTATATGAGGTGTATGTGACGCCATGTTCAAGTAAGGTGATGCGTCAGCGGGTTCAATATAAGTCATGTTTGTTTTGGTTGTGTAGCGTCAGGTCCCCCTCCCCCCCCCCTCCTCCCTGTTTGTCTTCTTGTCTCGTAAAAGAGTGAAGTGTGTTACCTGAAGATTAGCTCACCACTCTTCCTCACCTGTTGATTAAACACCTAAATGTCACCTAGGTCGGGTATGGTTAGGTTAGGTTAGGTTGGATTTGGTTAGGTTAAGTCAAGTCGGGTTAGGTTAGGTTGTGTTGGGTTATTTTAAGTTTGTTTGTTATGTTATGTTATGTTATGTTATGTTATGTTATGTTGGGTTGGTTTAGATCTGACATGGATAGGTTATGTTAGCGTTAGGATGGTTAAGTTAGGATTGGCCAAGTCAAATACTTTGGCGAAGTCTATGAAGGCGACAACCACGTTTTTCTAGGTTGCAATGCTGTATATTATGTAATCGAGAAAGCTGACTAGACAGTGAGAGGTAGAAGGAGTTTTCATGTAGCCGAATTGCTGAGGATCTTTGGCGCCTGCAATGTTTATATTACCACTGTGTGTGTGTGTGTGTATGTGTGTGTGTGTGTGTGCGCTTGTATCCGTGTGTGTGCGTGTGTGTATGTGTTAAGATAACATGTTTGTATCAGGTGTTTAATCTACCACAAAAACATTAAAAATTACAGCTTCCTAAACTTGCAGGAAGCGGCTAATTAGTGTTGGTTAATGTGTCAGGTATTTTTGAATCACCTGAAGATTACAAACATCAAGTTAATTTCACCAGAAGATTAACTACCCTAATGGTAATCCAACCGAAATTACGCAAACTAACCCAATGTAATCCAACTCAAACTTAAACTATCCTAACCAAACCCAACCCGAACCTAACCTAACCTAACCTAACATAAGCAAACATGACCTAACCTAACCAAACCAAACCTAACCTAACGCAACGCAATCCTAACCTAACGGTATCCTAACTTAACACTATTCTATGCTAACCTAACGCTATCCTAACCTAACCTTACCTACCACAATCACCCAGGTAGCATTAATGTGGCTAATTATCAGGTGATCCCAGCCACTTAACTGACGCAGAAATTGTGATTCTGAGCCAAACTTTTAGGACATTTTGTCAAGAGGACAGAGTAAGGTGGTTAGGTTTTGTCCGAGTCCTGTTATAGGGTGGGGAGTAGGAGGGTGGGGTAGGGGTAGGATGTGAGGGTGGAAGAAGGGTACGGGTCGGATGTGAGTCAGGAGTGCTTGAGGACATTCTTGCTGTTTATCCAAAATTTGCTGTTAACTCACACTGATTAGTCTTCGATTAGAATATGACATCCAATGTATTTGAACCACTGTCCTGCGTGGCAGTGAACAGTGACATCACCCACATGACTCTGGCCTATATATACTGTTAATGAATATGATGTATTTTCTTGTATATGAACTTCTGTCCTGCGTGGCAGTGAGAAGTTTTACCACCCTCAGTGTTAATACCTGACTGAATTACTCAGAATAGGCAAACTGTACTCCAAGCTTTGTCAATAAATTTTTTAACCGGATGTGAGGGTAGGGAGGGTGGGTATAGGGGAATGGTAGGAGAGTGAGGGTAGAAGGAGTGAAGCCCTAAGATTCGTCACAGGCGAAAGATACCCCTTCACCAGAACCACAGCCGAGATACATAGAGACCTGAGAATAAAACCCATCAACCAGCAGCTGCACACCCTGGCCAACAGAGTCTGGCAAAAGATAGAACGATCAAAGCAAGAACTCCTTCAAAGACTCCCACCAGATAACGACAACAACCATACATGGTTCCCAAAAAGTTACCAAATCTCAAAAGGTCCATTACCACCCCCGATCTATACGGCCAGGCAATAGACAACCTCCCTAGACCAGCATCCGCCAGTAGGGTCGGCGGAATATGAAATAAGGCCCTCAAAACACCCATATATGGGACAGGGTAGGATGTCTAGTGCCTGTACCGACAGACAATAACTAACCCATGACACAACCCTAACACACCATTAGCTTAGCTAGGCGGTCAGCCTGCCCTCTCCTACCTCCACCTAAATTTCTTAAATTTCCGAACTATAACTTCCTTCCCCCACCTCTGATCTTCTTTCACCCCTCATTTCTCTACACACAAAAAAAAAAAGAAAAAAAAAGAGAGTGAGTGAGGTAGGGGGGAAGTGGTAGGAGAGTGAGGTACGAGGAGAAGGGTGGGAGGCAGACTGGTTAGCCATGACCTTGACCTTACCTGTCATGGTGTCTTTGTGACCACCACGCCCAGATACCTGTTGGCTCTCTCTCTCTCTCTCTCTCTCTCTCTCTCTCTCTCTCTCTCTCTCTCTCTCTCTCTCTCTCTCTCTCTCTCTCTCTCTCTCTCTCTCTCTCTCTCTCTCTCTCAATAATAATAATAATAATAATAATAGAAGTCTACCCTTATGTGGAATACAAACAAAAATGTTTAATAAATTACAAAAACAACAACAACACTATAACGTAATATATAATTAATAGTATACTCCAGCATACCCCCAAGAAACACTATCAACATCTGAAATTATACCACAGGATCTTGGGCAGCATACCTGATCATACCACGCATACTGTCTTATTCTCATTCAAGAGCATACCCAAGCATACCAAGCATACATTATTAACATCCTCCCCGGGGGTATATTCCACCTTTATGGGCAACATACCTGAGTATATAAGGGGGGGGGGGTGAAAAAGTTGTTTGGTGAGATGGGATGGTCAAGGTGAGGACGAATCGACTCTCTCTCTTCTCTTTATCTCTTACTCTTTCTATCTCTTCTTTTTAACTTTATTTATTTATCTCTCTCTTTATTATTTATCTTCTGTCTCTTCAGTATAATTTATTTCTCTTTATCTCTTCTTCCTCTCTCTCTTTATCTCTTCTTTCTCTCTCTCTTTGTCTCTTATTACCATCTCTTTTGATGACTCTTTTGCATTACCTCTTCCTTTGTTTTTTATCACTCCCTCATTCTGTGTTATCTCTCCCACTCACTCTTCTCTCTCATCTTGCTCCTCCCTCTTCTCTCTCATCTTCCTCCTCCCTCTCTCTCCTGCCTCACATCTCTCAAGGTCAACACGCCCTCTTTACAGCTTCTTCTTCTTCTTCTTCTTCTTCTTCTTCTTCTTCTTCTTCTTCTTCTTCTTCTTCTTCTTCTTCTTCTTCTTCTTCTTCTTCTTCTTCTTCTTCTTCTTCTTCTTCTTCTTCTTCTTCTTCTTCTTCTTCTTCTTCTTCTTCTTCTTCTTCTTCTTCTTCTTCTTCTTCTTCTTCTTCTTCTTCTTCTTCTTCTTCTTCTTCTTCTTCTTTTTCTTCTTTTATTCTTCTTCTTCTTCTTCTTCTTCTTCTTCTTCTTCTTCTTCTTCTTCTTCTTCTTCTTCTTCTAGTCTTCTTCTATTCTTATTCTTCTTCTTCTTCTCCTTCTCCTTCTTCTTCTTCATCTTCTTTTAGTCTTCTTCTTCTTCTTTTATTTATTTATTGTTATTATTTATTTATTTATTTTTTATTTATTTATTTATTTCTTCTTCTTTTCTTCTTTTCTTTTATTTATTCTTTTTTTTTTTCTTTTCTTCATTTCTTCTTCTTCTTCTTTATTATTTATTATTTATTTATTTCTTTTTCTTATTTATTATTTCTTTTTCTTTTTCTTATTTATTTCTTTTTATTCTTCTTCTTTATTTATTCTTTATTTATTTATTTTATTTATTTATTTTTTTTATTTATTTATTTTATTTATTTATTTATTTTTTTATTTATTCTTTATTTTATTTCTTCTTTATTTTTTTCTTTACTTTATTTATTTATTCTTTTTTTTATTTATTTATTTATTTATTTAACTTCTTCTTCTTCTTCTTCTTCTTTTCTTCTTTATTCTTCTTCTTCTTTTCTTCTTTTTCTTCTTTTCTTTTCTTCTTTTCTTCTTTTCTTCTTCTTCTTCTTTTCTTCTTTCTTTTCTTCTTCTTTTCTTCTTTTCTTCTTTTTTTTCTTTTCGCTATTTCTTCTTCTTCTTCTTCTTCTTCTTTCTTCTTCTTCATTTATTCTTTTTCTTCTTATTTTCTTCTTCTTCTTTTCTTCTTCTTCTTTCTTTCTTCTTCTTCTTCTTCTTCTTCTTTCTTCTTCTTCTTCTTCTTCTTCTTCTTCTTCTTCTTCTTCTTCTTCTTCTTCTTCTTCTTCTTCTTCTTCTTCTTCTTCTTCTTCTTCTTCTTCTTCTTCTTCTTCTTCTTCTTCTTCTTCTTCTTCTTCTTCTTCTTCTTCTATTTATTCTTCTTCTTCTTCTTCTTCTTCTTCTTCTTCTTCTTCTTCTTCTTCTTCTTCGCTTTCTTCTTCTTCTTCTTCTTCAACTATTTCTTCTTCTTCTTCTTCTTCTTCTTCTTCTTCTTCTTCTTCTTCTTCTTCTTCTTCTTCTTCTTCTTCTTCTTCTTCTTCTTCTTCTTCTTCTTCTTCTTCTTCTTCTTCTTCTTCTTCTTCTTCTTCTTCTTCTTCTTCTTCTTCTTCTTCTTCTTCTTCTTCTTCTTCTTCTTCTTCTTCTTCTTC
>NW_024723541.1:7141328-7161328 GCF_018991925.1 Homarus americanus
TACTACTCCTTCATCGTCTTCTCCTTCTCCTTCATCGTCTTTCCTTCTACTAATTCTTCATCGTCTTCCTACTACTCCTTCATCGTCTTCTCCTTCTACTACTTTCATCATCGTCTTCTCCTTCTACTACTCCTTCATCGTCTTCTTCCTACTACTCCTTCATCGTCTTCTCCTTCTACTATGCCTTCATCGTCTTCTCCTTCTACTACTCCTTCATCGTCTTCTCCTTCTACTACCCTTCGTCTTCTCCTTCTACTACTCCTTCATCGTCTTCCTTCTACTACTCTTCTTCATCCTCCTTCTACTAATTCTTCATCGTCTTCTACTACTCCCTTCATCGTCTCTTCCTTCTACTACTCCTTCATCGTCTTTCCTTCTACTACTCTTCATCTCTTTCTCCTACCTTTCTTCATCGTCTTCTCCTTCTACTACTCCTTCATCGTCTTCTCCTTCTACTACTCCTTATCGTCTTTCCTTCTACTCCTTCATCGTCTTCTCCTTCTACTTCATTATTTTATCCTTCTACTAATTCTTCATCGTCTTCTACTACTCCTTCATCGTCTTCTCCTTCTACTACTCCTTCATCGTCTTCTCCTTCTACTACTCCTTCATCGTCTTCTCCTTCTACTACTCATCATCGTCTTCTCCTTCTACTACTCCTTCATCGTCTTCTTCTACTACTCCTTCATCGTCTTTTCCTTCTACTACTCCTTCATCGTCTTCTCTCCTTCTACTACTCCTTCATCGTCTTCTCATCCTACTACTCCTTCATCGTCTTCTCCTTCTACTATATCGTCTTCTCCTTCTACTTCCTTCATCGTCTTCTTCTACTCGCTATCGTCTTCTCCTTCTACTACCTTCATCGTCTTCTCCTTCTACTACTCCTTCATCGTCTTCTCCTTCTACTACCTTTCATCGTCTTCTCCTTCTACTACACTCCTTCATCGTCTTCTCCTTCTACTACTCCTTCATCGTCTTCTCCTTCTACTACTCCTTCATCATCTTCTTCCTCTCATTAAAATAAATTTCTCCTTCCTCCTTCATCGTCTTCTCCTTCTACTATCCTTCATCGTCTTCTCCTTCTACTACTCATCGTCTTCTCCTTCTACCTCCTTCATGCTTCTCCTTCTACCCTACTCCTTCATCGTTCCCCTACTACTCATGTCGTCTTCTCCTTCTACTACGCCTTCATCGTCTTCTCCTTCTACTACTCCTGCTAATCGTCTTCTCCTTCTACTAAGTAATCTTCTACTACTCTTCATCGTCTTCTCCTTCTACTACGCTCTTAATTTTTCGCTTCTCTACTCCCTGTCTTCTTTCCTTCTACTCCTTCATCGTCTTCTCCTTCTACTATATTCATCGTCTTCTTCCTTCTACTAATTTCATCGTGTTCTACTACGCTTCATCGTCTTCTCTTATCCCATCGTCTTCTCGCTTCTACTACTCCTTCATCGTCTTCTTCCTTCTGCTGCTCCTTCATCGTCATTTATTCTACTACTCCTTCATCGTCTTCTGCTTCTACTACTTATCATCGTCTTCTCCTTCTACTATCCTTCATCGTCTTCTCATTTACTACTTGTCTCTTTATCCTTCTACTACTCCTTCATCGTCTTCTCCTTCTACTACTCCTTCATCGTCTTCTTCTACTACTCCTTCATCGTCTTCTCCTTCACTATGCCTTCATCGTCTTCTCCTTCTACTACTCCTTCATCGTCTTCTCCTTCTACTACCGCCTTCATCGTCTTCTCCTTCTACTACTCCTTCATCGTCTTCTCCTTCTACTACTCCTTCATCGTCTTCTCCTTCTACTATTCTTCATCGTCTTCTACTACTCCTTCATCGTCTTCTCCTTCTACTACTCCTTCATCGTCTTCTCCTTCTACTATACTTCATCATCTTCTACTACTCCTTCATCTCTTCTACTACTCCTTCATCGTCTTCTCCTTCTACTAATTCTTCATCGTCTTCTACTACTCCTTCATCGTCTTCTCCTTCTACTACTCCTTCGTCGTCTTTCTCCTTCTACTCCTTCATCGTCTTCTCCTCTACTACTCTTCATCGTCTTCTCCTTCTACTACTCATCATCGTCTTCTCCTTCTCTACCCTTCATCGTCTTCTCCTTCTACTACTCCTTCATCGTCTTCTCCTTCTACTACTCCTTCGTCTTCTCCTTCTACTACTCCTTCATCGTCTTCTCCTTCTACTACTCCTTCATCGTCTTCTCCTTCTACTACTTCTTCATCGTCTTCTCCTTCTACTACTCCTTCATCGTCTTCTCCTTCTACTACTCCTTCATCGTCTTCTCCTTCCCTCTTCATCGTTTCTCCTTCCTTTCTTCATCGTCTTCTCCTTCTACTCCTTCATCTCTTTATTTACTCCTTCATCGTCTTCTTTTTTTTTGTTTCTACTACTCCTTCATCGTCTTCTCCTTCTACTACTCTTATCTCTTATCCTTCATCGTCTTCTCCTTCTTATTGTCGTCTTCTCTTCTATTCTTCATCGTCGTCCTTCTCCTTTACTACTCATTAATATCTTTCTTCATGTACTTCATCGTCTTCTCTACTACTACTCCTTCATCGTCTTCTCCTTCTACTATATTCTAAATCTTTATCGCTTCTACTACTCCTTCATCGTCTTCTCCTTCTACTACTCTATCGTCCTTCTACTACTCCTTCATCGTCTTCCTTCTACTACTCCATTATTCGTCTTCTCCTTCTACTATCGCTTCATCGTCTTCTCCTTCTACTACTTCTTCATCGTCTTCTCCTTCTACTGCCCTTCATCGTCTTCTCCTTCTACTACTCCTTCATCGTCTTCTCCTTCTACTACTTTCATCGTCTTTGCTCCTTCTACTACTCCTTCGTCTTTACTCGCTTCTACTGCTCCTTCATCGTCTTCTCCTTCTACTACTCCTTCATCGTCTTCTCCTTCTCTACTTCTTCATCGTCTTCTCCTTCTACTACTCCTTCATCGTCTTCTCCTTCTACTACTCCTTCATCGTCTTCTTCTTCTACTCATTCATCAATGTCTTTCCTTCTACTACTCCTTCATCGTCTTCTCCTTCTACTACTCCTTCGCTAATCTTCTCCTTCTACTACTCCTTCATCGTCTTCTCCTTCTACTACTCATTCATCGTCTTTCTCCTTCTACTTCTTCATCGTCTTCTCCTTCTACTACCTTCATCGTCTTCTCCTTCTACTACTCCTTCATCGTCTTCTCCTTCTACTACTCCTTCATCGTCTTCTCCTTCTACTACTCCTTCGTCTTCTCCTTCTACTACTCCTTCATCGTCTTCTCCTTCTACTACTCCTTCATCGTCTTCTCCTTCTACTACTGCTTCTTCATCGTCTTCTCCTTCTACTACTTCTTCATCGTCTTCTCTTTCTCTCCTACTACTCCTTCATGTCTTCTCCTTCTACTACTCCTTCATCGTCTTCTCCTACTACTCCTTCATCGTCTTCTCCTTCTACTGCTCCTTCATTGTCTTCTCCTTCTACTACTATTCTTTCATCTCCTTCTACTGCTCCTTCTCCTAGACCCTAATGTGGGGAACCTGAACATTAGGCATCCTAGCTTACTTCACCTGATGATTAAAGACCACAATCTTAACCTAACCTAATGCAAATGTAACCTAAGTTAATCAAGTAAATCTTAATTAATGTAACTTAAGGAAATGTAAGCTAACCTCACCCAGTTAGTGTTAGGATCAATACAACTCCTGTTTTCTCGGTAGGGTTGTCAAATACCTTCGTCCGCGATGTCATTTTGTTTCACACACATAGTTGAAAGATACTTTTTTTGTTTACCTTAGGCCCATATTGTCATCAACCTTACCAATATCTTAGCTGAATACAGTATAAGAGTCGAGGCATGATAGCAAATTATAATATCCAAGATTGGAAGTCTTATAAGGCGTCATCTATCTCTTGGTAATGCAAACCAACTATGAACTCCATACTTTGAAGTTGTTGGGATCAACTGAAGATTACACACCTCAGCTTATTTTACCTGAAGATTAGACACCTCTGCTTATTTTACCTGAAGATTAGACACTCAGCTTATTTACCTGATTAGACACTTCAACTTTTTGCACTAAGATTAATGCACAAAGGCAGAACATATACAAAAACTCCAGGTCGACAATGATAAATGGATAAATAATTATTTAAAGAACATCATTGGCCAGGAAGGCTATAGGTAGAAGGGATAAAGCGAAATTCACTTCTGGGACTATGATAGGGTATTGGGTGAGTAGGGTTAAAACCGAGATAAGGAAAGCCAAGAGGAATAATGAGGTAAGGATAGCAAGGGAGGGAACAAACAAGAGATTCTACCAAATGTATCAAACTAAAACAAGAGAAAAGATTGGACTATACGGTCAGACTTCGGCAGGCTCACTGATAACGGCGGAGAAATGAGCAATAATTTGAATAAATATTTTCACAACAGTTTTCACCACCGAAAATTTAAACATGATACCGAGGCATTCCAATTCAGAGATAGTGGAACAAATTAAGTGAGATGGTAGTGACTAGTATCGATGTTATTACAAATAGACAAACTAAGCCCTAATAAGTCACCTGGTCCGATGAGATATTTGCAGAGTATTAAAGGAATGTAAGGAAGAGCTTAGTATGCCCTTAGAAAGTTGCTTAACATGTCATTAAAACAGGTGTAGTACCAGAATCCTGGAGGATATGTGAATGTAATACCGATTTTCAAGAGGGATAGATCACTATCCTCTAACTACCGCCCAATCAGTCTAACATCAATAGTAGGCAAATTACTGGAAGCAATCATTTCCTCTATTCGAAATCACCTGGAAAGCACCGATTGATCAATGATTAGCGCGGCTTCAGGCGGATGTTCTTGCCTAACTAATCTATTAACATTCTTTTCATCAGTTTTCAAATCGGTGGACAGGGACACAATTATGATGTGGTATATCTCGACTTTGCAATGACGAACCACGAAAGACTAATTAGAAGGTAGAAGCTCATGGCATCAAAGTGACATCCTTAAATGGATTAGGCGTGGTTACAGGACAGGAAACAGCGAGTGAGCATTAACGGCATTAAGTCCCATTGGAGCAACGTCACAAGTGGAGTTCCCTAGGCTCAGTACTTGGACCAGTATTATTTATTATACACATAAACGACATAGATATCGGCATTGACAGCAACATAAGTAAATTTGCTGATGACACTAAAATAGGACGTGTTATCAAATCTGACGAGGACTCGGCAAAACTACAGGAAGATCTAAACAAATTTTTTGAATGGTCTGAAAAATGGCAGATGAAATTCAACGTCGACAAATGTAAAGTACTCAGTATAGGAGATGTAAACAGGAAACCAGATACCAGATGAACAACGATGCCATAGAGAAATCCACTCTGGAGAGATTTAGGAGTAGATAAGTAGGAACCTTAAACCAAGTAAACAATGTGTTTTGCTTGTAACAAGGCTAATAAAAGTACTTGGGTTCATACAAAGGGTGTTAGTTACAAGACTAGCAGGGTCATCCTAAAACTGTATCTTGCTCTTGTGAGACGACACCTGATTCAGAGGAGAATGACAAGACTAATCCGGCATTAGGAACCTTGAGTATAGAGACAGGTTAAAGCATCTTAATTTGCACTCCTTGAGACTAGAGCGAGGGCGACCTGATAGAGGTGTATAAGTGGAAGGCAGGGCTAAACAAAGGGGACATTACAAGGTACTCAAACTTCCAACCAGGAGCGAACTTCGTAACAATGGTTTTAAATTAGACAAATTTAGATTTAGGCGTGAAATAGGTAAACACTGGTTTGGAAACAGAGTAGTGGATGAATGGAACAAGTTACCAAATATCATCATGAACTCGAATACGCTGAATTGCTTCAAACATAGGTTGGATGCTCATATGAGCAATAGGGGTTGGGTGTAAACGGGACTTGCAGTATGGGCCAATAGGCCCGCTGCAGTTTCCTCCATTCTTATGTTCTTATGTTCTTATTACGCAGCTCAGCTTATTTTACCTGAAGATTAAACACCCCAGCTTATTTCACCTGAAGAATAATATAACCTAATGTTAACCAAACTTAATCTAATCTAACCTAACATTAAACGAACCTGGCGTTAAACTAACATAATCTGATGTAACTTAACCAAATGCTAACCTAACCAAACACTAGGCTACCCTAACTTATCCCACCTTAACCTAACCTTTTGTAACACTGGCCTACCCTAACTTCCACTAACCTAACTTAATCTAACACTCTTCAGTAGCGTTAGCGTTGTTAATAAGCAGGTGACAATAGCTGGGGTGCGTAATCTTCAGGTGACAATAGCTGGGGCGCGTAATCTTCAGGAATCCAGAGCAGCACTGCTTTTCATAATTAACCTGACCACCTGCTGTAATAAAATAAAATGAAGTGATGATTGTCTATTAGAAATAAAGTAAAGAGGGAAGTCTTAGTAATTCGTTTAACATTTTGTACTCGTTTAATGAGAGTAATTATCAGGGCAATTATCTGGTAATGTTTTTGTCTGTTGTATATAGAATAGTTGGCGACTATCTGAAGTGACAACAACTACAGCTTCACAAAATATAAATGCAGATCCTAACTTGCTTTCACAGGGAATTGGTAGTGAGCTATGTACTGCATGTAAATAAGACATTTCCTTGTGTTTATCGATTCTGTTCAGTGAATCATGAGACGAAATTCCTTGGTCACCCTTGAGTTACACCTTCAATGTGAATTAAGTTTGGTTGTGCTTATTCATTCTGTTCAATCAGACTCACACCCACAGGAAGTTCTTACTTATTGAGAGAATGACAAGCATTGTTGTGGTGTGATTTTTTGAGTAATGTTTCCTGTCAGTACTGAGAACCATCAAAACTGGATCCTGTTTAGAGCGTTAGATTGTGTAATAGTGAGACAAACCCAATCCTACTGAACATGGGAGAATGAGACTTTTAATTTGACACGTCGTAGTTGCAAAGTACAGATAATATAGTCATAACTAATGTAAATTTCGTATGTTATCGAGAGTCTAGACAATCATCCTATCAAGTCACAGTCACAACACACGTTATTTTCTCTCATGCTACCAGGACTCAGTGTCAGGTTCCCTATTGTCGAACTTTCGTCACCATTCACCTCCTTCATTTCTCACACTCCTCGTCTATGGAAGTCCTCACCCTCCCTCATCTCTCCGTCCACATAAACCATCAAGATAAAACATTCACTTCTTATTGCACAGATCATTGCATCTTCATCTCTCTTAATCACAGTGTATGAGGTACGTCTAGTTTCAGTATGAATTAGTTACAGTGACCTTCAAAGGACTCAGTCTAGTGTACAGTACCTGTTATGTTTTGTTCATTAGGCTCGGTTAGGAGGCAGCACCTTGCTTGAGTATGTGCACGATGTTCTTCACGAGCTGCTTGAATTAGAGTGGGGATAAATTATTTTTTAGTTTCTGTCCAATTACATTATATAAAAAAGCAATATGAAGTAGCAATCATTTCATGTTAGGTAACTAAATTACCTTCTCAGTAAGATATATTTCAAATACATGGATATCAATAACTTTTACTTAATTTTTTTATTATTTTAGGAAATTAGTTTTATGCAAATCAGTTTTCTTTAAACAAGATTTGTATTTTTAAAAATGGAATTGTTTTAAGTCCATTTGTATTATTTTGGAAGTGAATTAATTCCATTTGGAAGTTGGTGTAATTAGATTCGTGGTAGTTTGTTAGAACTTCGGACTCTCCGAGAGAGAGAGAATATATACAATATATACCCAGAGTGATGTCAAGGAGCCACTCTCAACTTTGCCAAGTTTATAAATGTAGTTTTAATGAAGACAACTTTGTTGATTGTGTTACCAGTGTTTTGAGTGTTGACCAGTGTGCTGGGTGGCGGTGTTGACGAGTGTGCTGGGTGGCGGTGTTGACGAGTGTGCTGGGTGGCGGTGTTGACCAGTGTGCTGGGTGGCGTGTTGACGAGTGTGCTGGGTGGCGGTGTTGACGAGTGCTGGGTGGCGGTGTTGACGAGTGTGCTGGTGGCGGTGTTGACGAGTGTGCTGGGTGGCGGTGTTGACCAGTGTGCTGGGTGGCGGTGTTGACGAGTGTGCTGGGTGGCGGTGTTGACGAGTGTGCTGGGTGGCGGTGTTGACCATGTGCTGTGGCGGTGTTGAC
The DNA here is from genome assembly GCF_018991925.1 of Homarus americanus. Taxonomy (NCBI): domain Eukaryota; kingdom Metazoa; phylum Arthropoda; class Malacostraca; order Decapoda; family Nephropidae; genus Homarus; species Homarus americanus. The sequence continues at coordinate 7,149,519 of NW_024723541.1, forward strand.
GAGTGTGCTGGGTGGCGGTGTTGACGAGTGTGCTGGCGGTGTTGACGAGTATGCTGGGTGGCGGTGTTGACGAGTGTGTTGGGTGGCGGTGTTGACGAGTGTGCTGGGTGGCGGTGTTGACGAGTGTGCTGGGTGGCGGTGTTGACCAGTATGCTGGGTGGCGGGTACGAGGCTTGGGTGGCGGTGTTGACGAGTGTGCTGGGTAGCGGTGTTGACCAGTATGCTGGGTGGCGGTGTTGACGAGTATGCTGGGTGGCGGTGTTGACGAGTGTGCTGGGTGGCGGTGTTGACCAGTGTGCTGGGTGGGTGTTGACGAGTGTGCTGGGTGGCGGTGTTGACGAGTGTGCTGGGTGGCGGTGTTGACGAGTGTGCTGGGTGGCGGTGTTGACGAGTGTGCTGGGTGGCGGTGTTGACGAGTGTGCTGGTGGCGGTGTTGACCAGTATGCTGGGTGGCGGTGTTGACGAGTGTGCTGGGTGGCGGTGTTGACGAGTGTGCTGGGTGGCGGTGTTGACCAGTATGCTGGGTGGCGGTGTTGACGAGTGTGCTGGGTGGCGGTGTTGACCAGTGTGCTGGGTGGCGGTGTTGACCAGTATGCTGGGTGGCGGTGTTGACGAGTGTGCTGGGTGGCGGTGTTGACCAGTGTGCTGGGTGGCGGTGTTGACCAGTATGCTGGGTGGCGGTGTTGACGAGTGTGCTGGGTGGCGGTGTTGACCAGTGTGCTGGGTGGCTGGGTGTTGACCAGTATGCTGGGTGGCGGTGTTGACGAGTGTGCTGGGTGGCGGTGTTGACCAGTGTGCTGGGTGGCGGTGTTGACCAGTATGCTGGGTGGCGGTGTTGACGAGTGTGCTGGGTGGCGGTGTTGACCAGTGTGCTGGGGTGTGGTGACGAGTGTGCTGGGTGGCGGTGTTGACGACGGTGTTGACGAGTGTGCTGGGTGGCGGTGTTGACCAGTATGCTGGGTGGCGGTGTTGCGGTGTTGCAGTGCTGTGGTGGCGGTGTTGACGAGTGTGCTGGGTGGCGGTGTTGACCAGTATGCTGGGTGGCGGTGTTGACGAGTGTGCTGGGTGGCGGTGTTGACCATGGGTGGCGGTGTTGACAGTGTGCTGGGTGGCGGTGTTGACGAGTGTGCTGGGTGGCGGTGTTGACGAGTGTGCTGGGTGGCGGTGTTGACGGTGTTGGTGGCGGTGTTAGTGTGCTGGGTGGCGGTGTTGACGAGTATGCTGGGTTGTTGACGAGTGTGCTGGGTGGCGGTGTTGACGAGTGTGCTGGGTGGCGGTGTTGACCAGTATGCTGGGTGGCAGGTTGACGAGTGTGCTGGGTGGCGGTGTTGACCAGTGTGTGGGTGGCGGTGTGTTGACGAGTGTGCTGGGTGGCGGTGTTGACGAGTGTGCTGGGTGGCGGTGTTGACCAGTGTGTTGGGTGGCGGTGTTGACGAATGTGCTGGGTGGCGGTGTTGACCAGTATGCTGGGTGGCGGTGTTGACGAGTGTGCTGGGTGGCGGTGTTGACCAGTGTGTTGGGTGGCGGTGTTGACCAGTGTGCTGGGTGGCGGTGTTGACGAGTGTGCTGGGTGGCGGTGTTGACCAGTGTGCTGGGTGGCGGTGTTGCGGTGTGACTGGGTGGCGGTGCTGGAGTGGCGGTGTTGACCAGTGTGTTGGGTGGCGGTGTTGACGAATGTGCTGGGTGGCGGTGTTGACCAGTATGCTGGGTGGCGGTGTTGACGAGTGTGTTGGGTGGCGGTGTTGACCAGTGTGTTGGGTGGCGGTGTTGACCAGTGTGCTGGGTGGCGGTGTTGACGAGTGTGCTGGGTGGCGGTGTTGACGAGTGTGCTGGGTGGCGGTGTTGACCAATATGCTGGTATGGGTGGCGGTGTGCAGTGCTGGGTGGCGGTGTTGACGAGTGTGCTGGGTGGCGGTGTTGACCAGTGTGTTGGGTGGCGGTGTTGACCAGTGTGCTGGGTGGCGGTGTTGACGAGTGTGCTGGGTGGCGGTGTTGACCAGTATGCTGGGTGGCGGTGTTGACCAGTGTGTTGGGCGGTTGAGAGTGTGCTGGGTGGCGGTGTTGACCAGTGTGTTGGGTGGCGGTGTTGACCAGTGTGCTGGGTGGCGGTGTTGACGAGTGTGCTGGGTGGCGGTGTTGACTAGTGTGCTGGGTGGCGGTGTTGACGAATGTGTTGGACTTGTGATAATAGCAAAACAGTTAACAGAAGGAGTACTGGCTTTGTGTAAGAGCCTTGGTGTTACGTTTTAAATGCAAGAAAGTGGTTTTCTTACCGTAGAACTCAGATACCTTCACACTGATTACTCACCCAGGAGATTATGGTGTATCACTATGTAGAATTTCACTCTGCTTCCGGCGTTCAATGCGTTGTGTACTGATAAATGATGATTTATTGAGTTCCATTAACTTCCAACATCCATCTAAGTTATTGGTTATACTTTGTCATAACCAATCAATCATTACCTTTGATAATAATAATAATAGAGAGGTCACTGATACGGGCAGATAATTGCACTTACGTTTATTTGGCACAATTCCATACACTGGACTTATAATTTGCATGGATAGGTCAGTCACTCACATTCACGCCACAGTACCGTAAGTTATAAGGGAGAGTTTGTCAACCTGGAGAATTAATCGTTTAGATCTATTAGGCCGGCCTGTAGTGCTCTTGTAGTAAACAGGCCCTCACCATTGATCACTTCCTTTACAGGATGTGTTAACTTGTCGCTGGACTTAACAACAATCTCGGGGATTTGCACACACAGACTCGTAGCACTGGTAGGACTGTATGGCCCCTGTTCTATTGTAAGTCCGCGGAGCAGGAGGTCTTCTCTCACCCAAGGTCTAAAGCCCACTAACTAAAATGTGGTTTTTGAAGCGTGAAATGATGATCAGTACAACACTGTCTCACTGACCTCCCTTATCGGCTGGCCGGGTACCTTATCTCTACCTAAACAAACATTTGGGATGGGTTGTGCGGGAGGCCCAACGGGAGGCCCAACGCAACCCATGACACCTTTTTGGCAGTGCGTGGCAGAGTGCGTGACACAACACACTACAGTATGTATACAGCTTTTTACAATTTAACTCGTATTCACAAAGTCATGCAAGCTAAATCATTAAGTTTAAGCGAATGGATGAGTCAGTGTGACCCTCTATTGTGATAGAATGTTATAATTATTTCCTCCCGGGTAAACAAACATTAATGCTTGCGGCGGGTGAGTGATTACTAGTCAAACATATTGTCTCCTCTTCCCCACAGTCATCTTATCTCCCTCTCTCTCGCTCTCATATATGGCTTTTCTCTACACACACATAAGAAGTTTTTAGGCACACACACACACACACACACACACACACACACACACACAGAGGTCGATGGCAACAAAGGGTATCTTTTAACACTGCTTTAAGTGCTTCTTAACTCAGGCTCATTTAGTAATCTGTCAGCAAGTGTCACAATTACACTTCTGCATCATTCCTCCCAGTTGTGTGAGACCCTTTCCTCATCTCACACATACTGATAGACAGACAGACAGACAGACAGATAGATAGATAGATAGATAGATAGATAGATAAATAGATAAATAGCACTGTAATGACATATCCCATTGTCTTACCACTTTAGGCACACAGTTATATCGTCTCTTGTGTGAACCAAAGTGACAGAGTCATCCCTAGTCACCGTCCTGAACTAAGATGAAAAAGCCAGAGATCATTTAGCAACATAGACTAACCTTAATTTTGTGTACCATAATGAAGGAAGCACCATAATACTGGATACCATAATGCAGTATAAACAGCCAGTGTACAGCTGTGTTGTGTGGTAGGTGATGGAGGTCAGTTGAGTCTCCCCTCCAACTTGACAGGGGGGCGGCAGACTATACTGTAGGTGTTCGGCAACTCGCACCAGTCCAGTTCACCACCACCACTACTACTGCTGCTGCTGCTGCTCTGGGTAACACGTTGATGCAGTGATGGGCTGAAAGTTGATGATTACTATGGTAAATGTATATACCGTAGTCGTCTGTATCCCCTCTCCTCACCACCACTGCTAATACACTATAAGAACATGAGAATGGAGGAAACTGCAGCGGGCCTATTGGCCCATACTGGGCAGTCCCATTTACACCCAACCCCTATTGCTCATATATCCATCCAACCTATGTTTGAAGCTATCCAGCGTATTCGAGTTAATGATGATATTTGGTAACTTGTTGCATTCATCCACTACTCTTTTAACAAACCAGTGTTTGCCTATTTCGCACCTAAATCTAAATTTATCTAATTTAAAACTATTGTTACGAGTTCGCTCCTGGTTGGATAGTTTGAGTACCTTTGTAATGTCCCCTTTGTTCAGCCCTGACTTCCATTTATACACCTCTATCATATCGCCTCTCTACGTCTCTCGAGGGAGTGCAAATTAAGATGCTTTATCCTGTCTCTGTACTCAAGGTTCCTAATGCCTGGGATTAGCCTTGTCATTCTCCTCTGAATTCTTTCCAAGGATTCTATATCCATTCTGTAATACGGTGACCAGAATTGAACTGCATAATCCAAGTGAGGTCTCACAAGCGCAAGATATAGTTTTCGGATGACCTCGCTAGTCTTGTAACTAACACTCCTTTGTATGAACCCAAGTACTTTATTAGCCTTGTTTCGAGCAAGTACACATTGTTCACTTGGCTTTAGGTCCCTACTTATCATTACTCCTAAATCTCTCTCGCAGTCGGATCTGTCAATGGCATCGTTTTTTTCTGGTAACTGGTTTTCCTGTTTACATCTCCTATACTGAGTACTTTACATTTGTCCACGTTGAATTTCATCTGCCATTTTTCAGACCATTCAAAATTTTTTTTTAGATCTTCCTGTAGTTTTGTGGAGTCCTCGTCAGATTTAATTACACGTCCTATTTTGGTGTCATCAGCAAATTTACTTATGTTGCTGTCTATGCCGATATCTATGTCGTTTATGTATATAATAAATAATAATGGTCCAAGTACTGAGCCTTGGGGAACTCCACTTGTGACGTTGCTCCAATGGGACTTAGTGCCCTTACTGCTCACTTGCTGTTCCCTGTCCTGTAACCATGCCCTAAGCCCTAATCCATTTAAGGATGTTACCTTTGATGCCATGTGCTTCTACCTTTCTCATTAGTCTTTTGTGGGGGACTTTGTCGAAGGCTTTGCTAAAGTCGAGATATACCATCCTCTCACCACCACCATCCCTTCACCACCACCATCACCACACCATCCTCTCACCACCACCACACCAACATCCCTTCACCACCACCACCACCATCCTCTCACCACCACCACCACCACACCACCATCCCTTCACCACACCACCACCACACCATCCTCTCACCACCACCACCACCACCACTCATCACCTCCACCACACAATAATCTCATTACATACACTTTATTCAGTCGTGTGAGCGTTGGTGTGTTGTGGAATTTGTGGTCACCGACTCATGTGGTAGCTGATGAACAGTTATGAACACACACTTTGATCATGGTATAACACTGCTGAACTGATGATGAACACTTCTGAACACACACACACACACACACACACACACTCGGAACATATACACTCTTCATAGTTTACCGTTGGACACTGAGCTTATGAACACGTAATGGTATTCACTCCTGTTGCTATTGAACACTGGAGATGATGAACAACCACTCAACACAAGTAGTATTTCTGTTCACTACTTGACATGCATACATTATGGGAATGTGTTCAACTAGATCAGGTAAATTAAGAGTAGGTTAGGTTAGGTTAAGAACATAAGAATGGAGGAAACTGCAGCGGGCCTATTGGCCCATACTGGCCAGTCCCATTTACACCCAACCACCTTATTTTTTTTATATGGGAATTAACCCACCCGGGCACAGGTCAAACGACCCACAACGGGGCCTGGGGCGAAAAAAAAAGAACAGAAAGAAATTGAAAATAGAAAAGAAAATGGTTATACTGTTTTAATCTACACCACGAAGATGCCGGAAAACCAGCTTTTTAAAGTGAGACAGATTGTATAAGTATGGAAACACAGAAGAAGGCAGAGCATTCCACAGTTTGGCTGTGTGAGGAAAGAAGGAGGTACTGTAACGGGTTATTTTCGTGTGACCGACATATATCGCCCATATATACATCCAACCTATGTTTGAAGCTATCCAGCGTATTCGAGTTAATGATGATGTTTGGTAACTTGTTCCACTCATCCACTTATTATATTTCCAAACCAGTGTTTACCTATTTCGCGCCAAAATCTAAATTTGTCTAATTTAAAACCATTGTTACGAGTTCGCTCCTGGTGGATAGTTTGAGTACCTTTGTTATATCACCTTTGTTTTGCCCTGACTTCCATTTATACACCGTGATCATATCGCCCCTCACTCTACGTCTCTCGAGGGAATGCAGATTAAGATGTTTTAAAATTAAACTGTCTCTGTACTCAAGGTTCCTAATGCCCGGGATTAGTCTTGTCATTCTCCTCTGAATTCTTTCTAGGGATTCTATATCCATTCTGTAGTACGGTGACCAGAACTGAACTGTGTAATCCAAGTGAGGTCTCACAAGGGCAAGATATAAGGCGTTTATTGTAAGGCGTTTTGAGAAACACGGTATAGCTAATTCTTTAGCTTTCCCGGAATGTCATTAAAAAATACGACATTGGAAAGAAAGACAAAAAAGGAAAAAAGGTCAACCAGTCAACAATAAATAAAAAAACCAAAAAAACATCGGGCCCGTTGTAAAGGTAATTTCTACCGGACTTCATCTTCTCTTGCGGCTAGGTGTTCTCATATTTGTGCAAGAAATACGACGAATTTCAGGTTTGTTTTAAGTCTTAATTTTTGCGCTTACAGAACTGTAATCAACTTGTTCACCCTTATTTAAAGTATCTCATGAATAATGATATTAATGTTTCAATCATATCTGAGTAATTACCAATATTGTCACCAACCGCTAATGAAATCTGACAGCGCCCACTTAAAAAGAGCGGAGCCAAAACAGGTTTCAACTAGGCGCAATTCTTTCACGCCATACGCCTTACATGCCTCCAACTCTTCAATATTAATCAAAATATTCTCCATAAGCTGTCATCATCCGCATATTTTCAGTGGGAGAAATTGCTGATTGGTTGTTGTCTATTTGGGCCGCTTCTGCGCTGCACAAGGCTAACGCCTGATCGAGGCATTAGCTTTACCCTCTGAACGTGTCATGCAGCGTCTGCGCACAGAATAGCTAACGCATTAGCTATTCTGTGCATCCAAAACGCCTTTATAATAAACGCCTATAGTCTTAGGATGACCTCTTTGGTTTTGCAATTAACACTCCTTTGTATGAACCCAAGTTTACTAGGTTTAAGATCCCTACTTATCATTACTCCTAAATCTTTCTCACAGTCGGATTTCTCTATAACATAGTTGTTTATCTGGTTTCTCTGTTTACATTCGAAATTTTTTTTTAGATCTTCCTGTAATTTTGCCGAGTCCACGTCTTTTTTAATTATACGCCTATATCTATGTCGTTTATGTATGTAATAAATAATAATGGTCCAAGTACTGAGCCTTGGGGTACTCCACTAGTGACGTTACTTCAATCTGATTTAATGCCGTTAATGCTCACTCGCTGTTTCCTGTCCTGTAACCACGCCCTAATCCATTTTAGAATATCTCCTCCAATGCCAGGAGCCTCCACTTTTCGTATTAGTCTTTCGTGGGAGACTCTGTCGAAGGCTTTGATAAAGTCGAGATATACCACATCATAATCGTGCCCATCGTCCACTGATTCTAAAACAACTGAAAAGAATGTTAATAGATTAGTCGGACATAAATGCCCGCTTGTGAAGCCATGTTGGGGGAATCATTGATCAACTTGTGCTTCTGCAGGTGATTTCGAGTAGAGTTTGAAATTATTGCTTCCAGTAATTTGCCTACAATTGATGTTTAACTGATTGGACGGTAGTTAGAGGATAGTGTGATCTATCTCCCTTCTTGAAAATCGGTATTACATAAGCTATCCTCCAGGAGTCTTGTACTACACGCGTTTTTAATGACATGTTAAACAAATTTGCTAAGGGCATGCTAAGCACTTCCTTACATTTCTTTAATACTCTGGCAAATATCTCATCGGGACCTGGTGACTTATTAGGCTTTAGCTTGTCTGTTTGCTTACTAACATCGCTACTAGTCACTATTATCTAGCTTAATCTATTTTCTTCACTATCTCTATATATAGTCGGTGCCTCGGGTATCATGTTTAAATTTTCGGTGGTGATGAAAACTGTTGAAAAATATCTATTCAGCTCACAGGTATCGGACTGTATTGGTCCAATATTTTCTCGTGTTTTATTTTTTTACATTTGAAAGAATCCCTTGGGGTTTGACTTCCCCTCCCTTGCTACCCTCAGTTCATTATTCCTCTTTGCTTTTCTTATCTCGGTTTTAACCCTACTGGCCAATACCTTATAATAATCTCGGAGGTAAACTTCACCACTATTTATTCTTCTACCTATAGCCCTCCTCTGCCCAATAAATATTGAGGTGTATAAATAGAAGTCAGGGCTAAACAAAGGTTATATAATAAAGGTACTCAAACTATCCAACCAGGAGCGAACTCGTAACAATGGTTTTAAATTAGACAAATTTAGATTTAGGCGCGAGATAGGTAAACATTGGTTTGGAAATAGAGTAGTGGATGAGTGGAATAAGTTCCCAAACATCATCATTAACTAATACACTGGATAGCTTCAAACGTAGGTTGGATGGATATATGAGCGATATGGGTTGGGTGTAAATGGGACTGGCCAATATGGGCCAATGGGCCCGCTGCAGTTTCCTCCATTCTTATGTTATGTTCTTATTTTATCTGAGTTTTCTGTATGGTGTGTTCTGCCTTTGTGCATTAAGAAACTCATTATTTAAATTGTTGTGGAATTCTTACCTCAGATCTCGTGATCAGGTCATCCTCAACCGTCATATTTTGTGAGGTTATCGTTGTTAGGTCTCCAGGTAGAGTGAGCTCGCCCTCAGTGGGTACATTGTGTGAGGTCACCTCACATGAGGTCATGTAATTCACCCCCAAACGTGATACCCCTTCTCTCAGCTGCTTTTTCAAACTACCAAAGCTTGCTCTTCTTAAATCTGGGACTTCAATGGAATTTTCCCTGCGATCGCCATTAAATTTTAATTTGAATCTTACTTGTGATCGCTTTAGCAAGTTCGTTGACATTACTAATGAGGTTTTCTCTCTTTGACAGAACTAAATCGAGTATATTATTACCCCGGGTGGGTTCAGCTATATCTTGACTTAGGAAACAGCCCTTTACTGTTTCAAGAAAATCCTTTCAAGTTAAAGTAGCCTATTATACAGACTTTGCTATGTCTGGGTTCCCTGCGTATTTCTTCCCAAATAAATCGCTCGTTAACACTATCAAGATTGGGAGGTCTATATATTGCCCCTATGATTAATTTTTCCCTGCCATCAGTTAATTCTAACCAAATTGTTTTTGTATTTAGTTCAATTTTTATTTCCTTATTTATTTCATACCTCAGATTATCCCTGACATTGATTGCTACTCCGACTCCTTTCCTAATCTGCCTATCGATATGGAATAATTTTTAACCAACACTTTGGTATTCGACAGGTAACTGATGTAAGTAAGTTTATCCATGTTTTGGTGAATGCTATTATATCGATTTTTTCGGTACATACCAACGCCCTGATTTCATCCATTTTGTTTCTCATACTACTGTTTATGTCGTAGACATTTAAGTTAGTTGTGATCTGAGTCCTCCCTTTGTCACGTTTAGGTTTTAACTCCCTGCCTATTTTAGTTTTGTTATCCTTCCTTTCACTTTGTTTACCCGCTCCCACTGCAGTCTCCTTGATTCCCGTGCTCACATGTGTACTGAAGCTGGCGTGTCCTTTATCTGGTGTGTCCGTTACCTGGTGTATCTGTTCGGTAGTGTGTCCGTTGGGTGGTATGTCTGTTAGGTGGTGTGTCCGTTGGGTGGTATGTCTGTTAGGTGGTGTGTCCGTTGGGTGGTATGTCTGTTAGGTGGCGTGTCCGTTAGGTAGTGTGTCCGTTGGGTGGTGTGCCTGTTAGCTGGTGTGTCCATTAGGTGGCGTGCCCGTTAGGTGGCATGTCCGTTAGGTGGCGTGTCCGTTAGGTGGCGTGTCCGTTAGGTGGTGTGTCCGTTAGCCAGAATGTCCGTTGGGTGGTGTGTTCATTAACAGATGAAGTTATTGCACGTGATATTCTGTGAAAAGATGGAAGGCTGTATCACACACACACACACACACACACGGTTATTCATTTATTCTCACCATTGTAGTAAAACTCTTCATCTATATTTAACCTCCTGTGTGTTGTGTTGTGTTGTCCTCTCCTGTCTACTCGTGAACACTGTTTCGGATCACCTGAGTATTGCCCCCACCACCACCCAGCTTATTTCACCTAACGATCAAAAACTTTTATAATACTTGGGGGGTTATGGTTGGTTAGGTTACCATTAGGTTTAGGTTATCGTTAGGTTTGGTTGGGTTAGGTTAGCTTAGCTTTGGTTAGGTTAGGTTGTAGTTAGGTTAGGTTAGTGTTAGTTTAGGTTGTGTTGTGTTGTAATTTGATTATGTTAGGTTAAGTTAGGCTTTGTGGGGGTTGATATCGCTTGTCGTGTGCTTGATGCAGTGTGTAGCCAGCGTGAGGTAAACAGAGCTGGGAGCTGTCATGGATGTTTACACCGCCAGTCTCAGTCATCTTATCATCACCTCGTTGATTTGTCCCCAACACAGAGGGATCTCGTTCCTCGTCAGCCGTCAAGGTGGGGTCGTGTAATTCAGTGGCGGCTCCTGAACTAACCTCTCTTGTCTGAATCGTCGTGTCTTGGAGGCAGATGACCAATACGAGAAGTTTTAACATTGCGGTCCAACACATCCTGGGGTTGTCATTAGCGTCACGTGACCGTCTTGTGGGTGGTGGTCAGTACAGGACACAGTCGCTGGCCACCGCTACATCCTGTTCGTGTCACGGGGTTTGTGGGAACCAGCTGGGGGGTAGGGGGTCTTAAGGGGAAAGGGAGAGTCTTAAACCCAAGTCCCGATTCTCAGAGATTGGTTTGTTTAATTAATCCCCCCTGCGCATCCAGTTTCGGTACAGTATACAGTTCCAACATCATTCTTTTTGACGTCTCTCTTGTGTGGGTCGAGTTTACTTAACCTTCAGTCGTTTCCTCAGTTCACCGGTTACGAGAAAAATAAAACGTAGAAATTTTAGACATTCCAGAGTCACTTTAATTCTCAGAGGTTCTAACACTAAATTATTCCTCGTAAATAGAACTCCAAGAAACCCACTGAACTGACTCAAGCATAAGAATCACGTCGAAAATAGCAACAATAATTCAATGTGACTCGACCTTGACGGGGTTCGTTCACTGGGCTTGAATTAAGGGATCTAATTAACGTAAAGGTATTATGGCACAACCAGAAGCACTGTGGTTCAGATAGATTATAGGTTATAGATCCAAGACATTATGACGCAGATTATAGGTCATGTAGATCCAAGACATTATGACGCAGAGGATCAGAAAATTGTAGCTCCAAGAAATGAGAGACGCAGGATTCAAGATAATGAGGCGGACGGGTTTCATTAGGTTATGGCGCTTCAGGTCCAAATCCATTATGGCTTCTCGGAATCCCAGGTTCAAGATTCATGGTATTATGGCGCAGTATATATACACGGCAGTATGGCTGCAACAGACGATTACATCCCATTTGGGCGATCGTCTGTTTTATGC
>NW_024723541.1:7166328-7208828 GCF_018991925.1 Homarus americanus
ACCTCCTTACCTCGGTTATTCCTTCTTACCATAACACCTCACACATCCGCCTGCACCACCTGTTAGAGTATAGCATCATAGCCCTTCACCTCACCTTGTCCAGTAGACCAGGGAAGCAGCCCCCCTCACGCCCTCACTCCCGACACACGGGAGACCAGTGTTGCCAACTCGGATTTTCAAATGTCGCTAGACTGGTACCTCAAAGTAGCTAAATGTCGCTAAATCTTCCATGGAAAGTCGCTAGCTATTATTCCCAAGTTTCTTGAATGGTAAAATTGTCTGTCTTTCTGCACTAAACGGCTCTTCTGCTTTCTTGTGTTTTTTAGTGTTTTTGTGTTTTTCAATGTCGCACAACTTAGCAGACAAAGTACACTTGCAAAATTTACAAAATCCTTTTTTATTATCTCCTGGCACCTCCAGAAGCCAATTTTTGTATCTGTCATCTCTGAGCCACTCCTTCCTAAATCGCTGCGAATACTGTGGCTTACCCATTTTCTATTGGGACTATGAAGGGTTCAAATTAATAAACAGCATGCAAACAAGCGGAAACTTTCCTTGATGGTTTTTGGCTAAACGGGTGAACAGTGTCGGGGCAACTGTATGGAGTCTATGGGTCACCCATGGTGGATGCGGATGAGAAGTTTGGAACCACGCAGGCTTGATAGAATTAATTCTATAAGATGTTTTGCTAATATTCTTTAAAATTTAGCGTATTAATGAAATTCATATTGCATATCTGACAAAAAGGTAAGTTACCCAGGTGCTACAAAGGCGAAGGTAATAGACAAATAAATGACGACACGGCAACATTAGCCATGGACGGGCTGACATAAGTGATCAGGAAATAGACGTGTCCCTCCTTCTGTACCACGACCCGTTCAAATGTATTAAACTTTTCTTATTATTTATTGTCCCTGTAACCCCGTTGCTATATATTATGGCTCGAAATTAGGAAAACTGAGTTTTCATGGACAGTCCAAAAGTATCCAGAAAGTCGCTAGATTTCTGTGGATATCTCTAGATTTGCGACAAGTCGCAAATCGCTCTAAAATGTCGCTAGAACAAAACTAAAAGCTCTAGATCTAGCTACAAAGTCGCTAAGTTGGCAACTCTGCGGGAGACGCGCCGGGAGAAACTAACTCAATCTTGTTTTTGCTGGTAATGTCAATGTGCCAGTCGCTGTTTTGATTTTTTGCACTTATTTTTTGTTTACCTGTTGTTTTGGAACTTTGGTTTGCTAATGAGCTTCATGTCTCTGATTAGTGTAGATAAGCGAGACATTCGCAATAGTTAAGTAAGGAATCCGGTTGATATACTGGTCGTCTCAGAAAAATGTATACACACTTCGTTATAAATTTTCATGGAGATCTTGTTCAATGCTTAACTTACAATAGTAAATTTGTCCTCACTTGCTTATGTGCGAGGTCTTCCACCAGTGAGGCCAATGATGCTGCCTTAGCTCAAACACTCACGCGATCTTCATGAAAATCTGTTAGGCAGTGTGTATACATTTTTCTGAGACAACCAGTATATGATGTAAAATCGATGCAGGGAACAGAGCAACACATCATTATATCTGATTACTATAAACAAAGTATAAATTCTTGGCTTGTCATTATTCTTGCATAAAGCTACAGGGTGATGTTGTTTTTGTCAGTACACCCACATCTGCATCGATCACGCCAGAGGCCATACTCCACCACGAGGAAGGAACTGAAGACTACATGCTAACTCACTTTACTCTTCCTTGATAATTTCCATACGACGTGTTTACCAAATATTATGTTCTTCTCAAGGTTGATTGATGTAAATTTATATTTTTTGTGAGTTATTGATGCAAATAAACCACTCCATTCTTGTGTATATAATGATACATAATAACCTTCACTACATTGTTATTGACCTTCTTAGTATCCATTTAGTTATGCGGGCTCTCTGGTCAAAACAAACAAGCTTGTACTTGTGTTTTGGCAACCTTGTGTGTATATATCCATCTCTGTATGAGTTTATCTACAGTGTTAAGGCTTTCCATCACTCTCTGTTTTTATGGAGTTACTGATAGAAAGCATAATATAATATGCTGCCCCACCTTGTGTTACTAATGTGGTGGTGGCGGTGTCATGACTCCCCGCATGACAACAATGGGTGGAGCTGGTGCAGCCTCATGTGTCCTGCAGTCAGGTGTTATAGTATTATAGTAATAATAATAATAATTAACGGTTTATTGAAAAAGCATGGCAGCTGGAAGGCTAAAATATACAGTTACATAATTGGGGAATGGGTCTCTTCATTTACAAATAATATACAAATATGATATATAATAGCTAGGTGGGGAGAAACTCGAACTACAGGGCATTTCAACATAGTGACAGTGCAAAAAGTAAGATTGACTGGGAGTGTGTGTATGTGTGTGTGTGTGTGTGTGTGTGTATGTGTATGTGTGTGTGTGTGTGTGTGTGTGTGTGTGTGTGTGTATGTGTATGTGTGTGTGTGTGGCAGGCAGAGATGACTCCCAGGAGTCTCTAGTCGCAACTCTGCACATGGGCGGCACAAATAAGATGGTCGTGTATGCACTGGGATCTAGGCAGCAGTGCAATCCGGTCCTGTCTGTGTGACTGAGCAGCCCTTTCGGGGAGCCACTCTGCTCACCCCACATGGGGAGGGGGCTAGAAAAGCTGCCCTAAACATAGTCTGCCTAAAAACCCAACCTGACTGGGCAACCGAAAACACAACCAAAATCACAGATCCAAACAAAAGCAAACCATACAACCTATTATGGTCGCTGCATGGAATGTCAGGACCTTTCTGGATACTGGCACAAATGCGCATCCTGAAAGAAGAACTGCTCTTGTGGCAAAAGAGCTGGCTAGGTATAACATCGACATAGAAACCATCAGTGAGTCCTGGCTCCAAGATGAGGACCAACTCACAGAACTGTTGTCTGGCTACACCTTCTTTTAGAAGGGTAAGTCTGCTTCGGAGAGAAACCTCATTTATGGAGTTGGCTTTGCCATCCGCCAACGCATCCTACACAGGCTAACTGTAATGCCTAATAGGATTAACGAGCGCCTCATGACGCTTCGAGTCCCACTGAATCACTCACGTCATGCCTTCTTCATCAGTGCATACGCCTCAACACTGGATGCAGAGGATGACATCAAGGAGGCCTTATATGCAGACTTCGACAAGTGCTAACCTCTATCCTCAGAGAAGACAAGGTTGTGCTCCTTGGCAACTTCAATACCAGAGTTGGCAGAGATACTGACATTTGGCAGGGAACCATAGGGAGAAATGGACTAGGCAAGTCCAACGGCCTACTCCTCAGCAAGTGTGCTGCACACAACCTCACTATCACCAATACCTTGTTTAGGCAGGCTGACAAGTTCAAGGGTTCGTGGCAACACTCACGATCTAAACACTGGCATCTCATTGACTACATCATTGTCAGAGAAAGAGATCACCGAGATGTCCTCATCACCTGTGCCATGCTTGGCTCAGACCACTGTGACACTGATCATCGACTTGTCAGATTCAAGCTCTTACTTCACATCCACCCAAAACGATGAAGGCAGCAAGCCTCCAGAAGAAGCTTTAATACTAAGCATCCGGAAGATCCAGCGGTAGCACATGCTTTCAGAGAGCAGCTCGAACATGGGCTTACAAACAACCCAACAGCAAACAACGTGAATCCCAGTGCCGAATGGGATACTCTTAATACTGTTATGACAAAAACCTGCAGAGAGACCTTCGGCCAGATCAAAAGAATACACCAGGACTGGTTTGATGAAAATAACACTGCATTCAAAGTACTCAAATATGATAAACGTGCTGCTTTAACTGACTGGCAGAACAACCCTCAGTCTCGGACCAAAGCTGATACCTTCCGCAAAAAGAAAGCGGCAGCCCAGCGGGAACTTCACAATCTAAAGAACGACTGGCTTAAAAATAAAGCATGTGAAGCACAAAAACGTGCAGATCAGCACAAGATGCATGCATTTTTCATTTCCACTAAAACATTTTGTGGGCCAATCACTCATGGCGCAGCCTCCCTCTGCTTTTCTGACTGTAACCTCATAATTAAAGACGATGAAGGCCTCCTTCAACACTAGAAAGAGCACTACCATTCATTGCTCAACCGAAACACCGATGTGGATGTCCTGACTACCCATCAGCTCCTTCAGCATCCAGAGCTGACCCACCTCAGCTTTCCTCCATCCCTGGATGAGGTAGCTACTGCCATCAAACAGATGAAAAATAACAAAGCCTCAGGGCCTGATGAAATCTCAGCCGAGGTTTATAAAGCAGGAGGACCTCTGCTCACTAGCCGTCTCCACTCTCTCCTGGAAAATATATGGGAAAAGGAGAAAATTCCCCAAGCTCTTAAAGTTACCTCCATTGTCAATATATATAAGAACAAGGGAGACCGGTCAGACTGTGGCAACTGCCGTGGGATCTCGCTGCTCTCCATAGCTCCTGAGGCGGAAAACTTCCTCCCAGAATCTCAATGTGGTTTTAAACCATCACATGGCACCACTGACATGATGTTCTCTGCCCGCTAGATACAGGAAAAGTGCAGAGAACAGCGTCGTGACCTGTACATGGCTTTCATCGACCTAACAAAGGCCTTCGATTCGGTCAACAGGGAAACCTTCTGGTGGACCCTCAGCCGTTTTGGCTGGCCAGCAAAATTTATCGCCATCGTGAGGCAACTCCAAGATGGCATGAACGGCAGTGTCCTGCACAACTGCACCCATTCAGAGTTCTTCCCCATCCAAACAGTAGTTAAACAAGGGTGTGTACTGGCACCAATTCTTTTTTCCATCTTCTTGGCTGCCTTCCTTATTCGTGCCAGTGCTGATTTAGCCAGTGGGGTGAACATCGAGTACCAGGTGAAGGGGGGGTCAATTCAACATAAGACGACTCCAGGCAAGAACAAAGGTGTCGGCAGCTTCCATTACTGAACTTAAGTTTGCAGACGACCTCACCCTTGTCGCCCACACTGAACGCGACCTACAGGAAATCCTGAACACTTACCCAGATGCGTATGCACACTTCGGCCTTGAGGTGAATGTACGTAAGACTCAGATTCACTTTCAACCTGTCCCTGGTTCAGACACACCTCCACCATCCATCCAGTTTAACAGTACTACCCTCTCTAATGTTGCCCACTTTCGGTATCTCGGCTCCCATGTGTCCACCACCACAAACATCGATGAAAAGATTCAGCATCGGATCAGATGTGCATCTCAAGCCCTTGGCAGACTCCGAAATCGTGTCTTCAGCTGTAGGGAGCTGAAATTATCTACAAAGCTGCCCATATATCGAGCAGTGGTCCTCCACACCCTGCTATATGGCAGTGAGACATGGGTCACATACAGCAGGCACCTCAGGGCACTTGAAAACTTTCACCAACGTAGTCTACATTCTATCCTCCGAGTTAGCAGGGAAGACAAGAGAACAAATGCCAGTATTCTTGCTGACGCCAACTCTAGGAGCATCGAGGCTACCATTCTCCATGAAAAACTACGTTGGACTGCCCATGTTTCCCGCATGGACGACAGTAGACTGCCAAAGCAGCTACTTTACAGTCACCTTACGAATAGTAAACGTAAAGCCGTAGGGCAATTCAAAAGGTATAAGGATAGTCTTAAGACAAACCTGAAAAAGTGCCAAATCGACCCCCTCACCTGGGAGTCGATTACTCCACATCGTAACGCTTGGAGGAGCACCACACGAGGTGTCAGTGTTTTAGAGTTAGCCCTCTCTGGTGGTGTTGTAGAGGAAAACAGGTGGTTGTAGTACTTCCCTCTCTGGTGGTGTTGTAGAGGAAAACAGGTGGTTGTAGTGCTTCCCTCTCTGGTGGTGTTGTAGAGGAAAACAGGTGGTTGTAGTGCTTCCCTCTCTAACGGTGTTGTAGAGGATAACTGGTGGTTGTAGTGCTTCCCTCTCTGGTGGTGTTGTAGAGGAAAACAGGTGGTTGTAGTGCTTCCATCTCTAACGGTGTTGTAGAGGATAACAGGTGGTTGTAGTACTTCCCTCTCTGGTGGTGTTGTAGAGGATAACAGGTGGTTGTAGTACTTCCCTCTCTGGTGGTGTTGTAGAGGATAACAGGTGGTTGTAGTACTTCCCTCTAACGGTGTTGTAGAGGATAACAGGTGGTTGTAGTACTTCCCTCTCTGGTGGTGTTGTAGAGGATAACAGGTGGTTGTAGTACTTCCCTCTAACGGTGTTGTAGAGGATAACAGGTGGTTGTAGTACTTCCCTCTCTGTTAGTGTGTTGTAGATGATAACAGGTGGTTGTAGTACTTCCCTCTCTGGTGGTGTTGTAGATGATAACAGGTGGTTGTGTGCTTCCCTCTGGTGGTGTTGTGGGAAAAGGTGGTTGTAGTACTTCCCTCTCTGGTGGTGTTGTAGAGGATCTCATGTGGTTGTAGTACTTCCCTCTCTGGTGGTGTTGTAGAGGATCACATGTGGTTGCAGTCCTTCTCTCTCTGGTGGTGTTGTAGAGGATCTCATGTGGTTGTAGTACTTCCCTCTCTGGTGGTGTTGTAGAGGATCTCATGTGGTTGTAGTACTTCCTTCTCTGGTGGTGTTGTAGAGGATCACATGTGGTTGTAGTACGTCCCTCTCTGGTGGTGTTGTAGAGGATCACATGTGGTTGTAGTACTTCTATCTCTGGTGGTGTTGAAGAGGATCTCATGTGGTTGTAGTACTTCCTATTGGTGTTGTAGATGATAACAGGTGGTTTAATAGTACTTCTCTCTCGGTGGTGTTAATGAAGAGGGATAACAGGTGGTTGTGGTACTTCCCTCTCTTTCTAACGGTGTTGTAAGGGGATAACAGGTGGTTGTAATTACTTCCTCCTAACGGTGTTGTGGGGATAACAGGTGGTTGTAGTACTTTCCTCTCTGGTGGTGTTGTAGAGGATAACCGAATTGGTTGTAGTACTTCCCTTATAACACAACAGTGACATGAACACTTCAAAGCTGATCACAGTGAAAAGTTCCTTGTTTCATTAAATCACTGTTAATAATAAGTGGAAAAACAGCTTCACAATCCCACATCAGATGGCAGTGAAACGACACTAAAGTACACCTCACAGGACCCTATTTTTCTCTTTTGTATTTATTTATTTACTTGTTTACAAACTTTATAGTTACGTATTGCTTGGTGGTGTTGTAGAGGAAAACAGTGTTGTAGTGCTTCCTCTCTCTGGTGGTGTTGTAGAGGATAACAGGTATTCCAGTGCTTCTCCTCTCTGCGGTGCTAGAAAGAGTGTTTATATGGTCATAGTGCTTCCCTTTCTGACGGTGTTATAGAGGATAACAGGTGGTTGTAGTACTTCCCTCTCTGGTGGTGTTGTAGATGATACCAGGTGGTTGTAGTGCTTCCCTCTCTAACGGTGTTGTAGATGATACCAGGTGGTTGTAGTGCATCCCTTTCTGGTGGTGTTGTAGATGATAACAGGTGGTTGTAGTACTTCCCTCTCTAGCGGTGTTGTAGAGGATAACAGGTGGTTGTAGTACTTCCCTCTCTAGCGGTGTTGTAGAGGATAACAGGTGGTTGTAGTGCTTCCCTCTCTGGTGGTGTTGTAGAGGATAACAGGTGGTTGTAGTATTTCCTCTGGTGGTGTTGTAGATGATAACAGGTGGTTGTAGTATTTCCCTCTCTGGTGGTGTTGTAGATGATAACAGGTGGTTGTAGTACTGTCCTCTGGTGGTGTTGTAGATGATAACAGGTTGTAGTGCTTCCCTCTCTAGCGGTGTTGTAGAGGATAACAGGTGGTTGTAGTATTTCCTCTGGTGGTGTTGTAGATGATAACAGGTGGTTGTAGTATTTCCCTCTCTGGTGGTGTAGGATTATAACAGGTTGTAGTACTGTCCTCTGGTGGAAGTTGTAGAGATAACAGGGTTGTAGTGCTTCCTCTCTGGTGGTGTTGTAGATGATAACAGGTGGTTGTAGTGCTTCCTCCTTCGGGTGGTGTTGTGAGGATAACAGGTGGTTGTAGTACTTCCTCTCTGGTGGTGTTGTAGATGATAACAGGTGGTTGTAGTGCTTCCCTCTCTGGTGGTGTTGTAGATGATAACAGGTGGTTGTAGTATTTCCCTCTGGTGGTGTTGTAGAGGATAACAGGTTGGTAGTACTCCTCTGGTGGTGTTGTAGAGGATAACAGGTGGTTGTAGTGCTTCCCTCTCTGGTGGTGTTGTAGATGATAACAGGTGGTTGTAGTGCTTCCCTCTCTGACGGTGTTGTAGAGGATAACAGGTGGTTGTAGTACTTCCCTCTCTGGTGGTGTTGTAGAGGATAACAGGTGGTTGTAGTGCTTCCCTTTCTGACGGTGTTGTAGAGGATAACAGGTGGTTGTAGTACTTCCCTCTCTAGTGGTGTTGTAGAGGATAACAGGTGGTTGTAGTGCTTCCCTCTCTGACGGTGTTGTAGAGGATAACAGGTGGTTGTAGTGCTTCCCTCTCTAACGGTGTTGTAGAGGATAACAGGTGGTTGTAGTGCTTCCCTCTTTGACGGTGTTGTAGAGGATAACAGGTGGTTGTAGTGCTTCCCTCTCTAACGGTGTTGTAGAGGATAACAGGTGGTTGTAGTGCTTCCCTCTTGAAGTGCTGTAGAGGATAACAGGTGCGGTTGTGGTGCTTCTCTCTAGCGATGTTGTAGATGATACCAGGTGGTTGTAGTGCTTCCTCTGGTGGTGTTGTAGAGGACAGGTTAGTACTTCCTCTCTGGTGGTGTTGTAGAGGTGATACCAGGTGGTTGTAGTGCTTCCCTTCTGACGGTGTTGTAGAGGATAACAGGTGGTTGTAGTGCTCTCTGGTGGTGTTGTAGAGGATAACAGGTGGTTGTAGTACTTCTCTCTAACGGTGTTGTAGAGGATAAGAGGATAACAGGTGGTTGTAGTGCTTCCCTCTAGGGTGTTGTAGAGGATAACAGGTGGTTGTAGTGCTTCCCTCTCTGACGGTGTTGTAGAGGATAACAGGTGGTTGTAGTGCTTCCCTCTCTAACGGTGTTGTAGAGGATAACAGGTGGTTGTAGTGCTTCCCTCTCTGACGGTGTTGTAGAGGATAACAGGTGGTTGTAGTACTTCCCTCTCTAACGGTGTTGTAGAGGATAACAGGTGGTTGTAGTGCTTCCCTCTCTAGAGAGGATAACAGGTGGTTGTAGTGCTTCCCTCTCTAGCGGTGTTGTAGAGGATAACAGGTGGTTGTAGTGCTTCCCTCTCTAACGGTGTTGTAGAGGATAACAGGTGGTTGTAGTGCTTCCCTCTCTAGCGGTGTTGTAGAGGATAACAGGTGGTTGTAGTGCTTCCCTCTCTAACGGTGTTGTAGAGGATAACAGGTGGTTGTAGTACTTCCCTCTCTGGTGGTGTTGTAGAGGATAACAGGTGGTTGTAGTACTTCCCTCTCTAGCGGTGTTGTAGAGGATAACAGGTGGTTGTAGTGCTTCCCTCTCTAGCGGTGTTGTAGAGGATAACAGGTGGTTGTGGTGCTTCCCTCTCTAGCGGTGTTGTAGATGATACCAGGTGGTTGTAGTGCTTCCCTCTCTGGTGGTGTTGTAGAGGATAACAGGTGGTTGTAGTGCTTCCCTCTCTGGTGGTGTTGTAGAGGATAACAGGTGGTTGTAGTACTTCCCTCTCTGGTGGTGTTGTAGAGGATAACAGGTGGTTGTAGTGCTTCCCTCTCTGGTGGTGTTGTAGAGGATAACAGGTGGTTGTAGTGCTTCCCTCTCTAGCGGTGTTGTAGAGGATAACAGGTGGTTGTAGTGCTTCCCTCTCTGGTGGTGTTGTAGAGGATAACAGGTGGTTGTAGTACTTCCCTCTCTGGTGGTGTTGTAGAGGATAACAGGTTGTTGTAGTGCTTCCCTCTCTGGTGGTGTTGTAGAGGATAACAGGTGGTTGTAGTGCTTCCCTCTCTAGCGGTGTTGTAGAGGATAACAGGTGGTTGTAGTACTTCCCTCTCTAACGGTGTTGTAGATGATACCAGGTGGTGGGTAGACTTGTACACACGGTATGGTCAGCCACACATGGTATGGCAGGGCTCCCACACAAGGGTCCGTCTTAGCACTGGGGTGTTAATAGGTATGGGCTGATACCGACTCTCCCAGCCCACACCCCTCTTGTGCCTCGCCCACGCCACCACTGTCAACACTTGCTTCAATTATTTTTAAGTTGAATTTTCACTGTATATCAATAATTGTGGTGAGTAGATCAATATTCCTTGCAATAGTTTCTTGATGGGGAGGGAAGGGGTTACAAGTAACCCTTGGCGGCTCCTGATGATTGAGTAACATGGCTCACCTGTCTACTACAGTGGTAGACGGTCAAGCTGAAGATGTGAATTACACGAAAGCGCTTGGGAACTTCGTGTTTTCTTGTTGGTTATCATTATATACCTGGATCACGCGCACCTACAGTGATTTGCTTGCATATATATATATATATATATATATATATATATATATATATATATATATATATATATATAAAATCAACGACCTCACCAGCCAGGACTCGACCCCTGGACCTAATGCATGGGACCACGGAATGCTACCGACCATACCACAAGGTGCACTAAAAGCAGTTCTAGACTATGTGATATTTCACACAAAGCTTGTTCATCGAGCTGATGGCGCCGTGAACCTCTCATTGGGCACTGCCCGTGCTGCTTATGTGGATGTCAGTAGCATTTTACTGAATCCAGCTGGTATGAAACATGAGGTATCTCATGGCTGGTGAGGTCGTTGATTATATATTCAAAGTCCGCGTGTTATATGGACTAAAAATGAAATATATATATATATATATATATATATATATATATATATATATATATATATATATATATATATATATATATATATCATCTTTTTAAATCTTCTCCTTTAGTTTACAATCTTTCTTCCCTTACTCTTCTCTGCATGTTGCTTCACTCTCTCTCTCTTTTACAGGTACTTTAACGGGCAATGTTCGGTGGATTTGGCATCCTGTGTACCGCCGGCAAGGCCGTAGGCTCGTAACTCTCGTCTTGCCCGCGGTGCCCACCGTTTCTCTGTGGATGTCGGTCACACAAGAATAACCCGTTATAGTACAAGTACCTCCTTCTTTCCTCACACAACCAAACTGTGGAATGCTCTGCCTTCTTCTGTGTTTCCATACTCATACATTGTCTCACTTTAAGAAGCTGGTTTTCCGGCATCTTCGTAGTGTAGATTAATATAACCTTTTCCTTTTCTAGTTTTAATTTCTTTCTATTCATATTTTTTCGCCTCCTAGGCCCTGATGTGGGTCGTTGACCTGTGCCCGGGTGGGCTAATTCCCGTAAAAAAAATGTATAATATATATATATATATATATATATATATATATATATATATATATATATATATATATATATATATATATATATATATATATATATATATATATATAATAATAATAATAATAATAATTGAACTGTTTATTGAAAACACATGGCAGCCAAAAGGCTGAAAGTATACAGTTACATAATTGGGGAATGGGTCACTTGATTGCCATATAATATACAAGTAACATAAGTGATACAAATATAATGTATAATAACAAGGTGGGGAGAAGGTCATACAACAGGGCATTTCAACACAGCAACAATACATAAGTAAGATTGGCTGCCGGAGTGGACACACTAGTTGACTACTAGTTGTTGATAATTTTTACAATGGTTGGGACTGGGCTGTTCCTATAAAGATCAGTATGGGCTGGGTGCGGTTGTGGTGTAGAACAGCAATTTGCGGACGAGGGATCTCGGGTGTAAGTAGTAGCCGGTGTCGAGGATGGTGCAGAAGCTTCTTACCAAATTTGCAGAGGAGGTCGTGTTGATGGTCAGAGAGAGCCGAGAGGGCCATTGTGTTGAGCCCTTCTTGATATGTGGAGTAAGAGGGGGAGAGAACAATCTTGCATGCCCTCTTTTGTACTTTTTCTAGGTGTTTACGTTGTGTGGCATTTAGGGAGAAAGACTAGGCAGGGGAGGCATACTTGAGCTTGGGAAGTATGCATGTTTAATCTGCACTGGGGAGCTCGGGGGCGGGAATTCCGAGGGCCTTGTGTTGCGAGAAAGAAGGCCACTGTTAATTCATACCATTATTGAATATCATAAAATATTATAATGTTTATATTTTACGTGTCTTTAATTAGTAAAGGAAGAAAATATTGTAGAGGTGTGGAAAGGGTAGTGTGTGTGTGTGTGCGCAAGCACTCTTATTAATATTATTTTATTTATTTACTCTATTAGTATAGTAGGGTAGATTGTTCTAGCAAGCAACAAGCACATGTAAATAGAGAATCATTGTAATTAACGCCAAACCTCTTGTTCACACTATGGCCAAAGTTTAACATGAGCAGTACGAATGTTATCTGCATAATATAGCAGACGAGGAAAATAATAGATATGAACTTATGCCTCATTTGAGTTTTAAGAGTTTATCATTCACGGGTACCATGACTGGAGGTAGAGGGACACCTGCCTCCACATCCCTCCCTGCTGCCCCTCCTCCCACACCACACGTCGCTTCACCTCGCTATACCACCATCCACTGGGTAAAGATACCATCTAATAACAGTATATTTAATGCATTTCTTATTAAACATATAAACATTCCGCAAATCCTTACATTTATTATTTGTTTTGCTATATTTTTTTCTTTGATTCCATAGTATGTTTACTATTGCGAGTTTCCTATAACCAAATACAGCGCTGCCTCTGTAATCGCGCTAGTGAAGGGGACTGTACCTGTAGTTAACCTGTAACTATAATGCTGTTACAGGTTTAATTGATTGAAAACAGCCCTGTAAGACAAACCTTCATTACACGACAGGTAAAAAGCAGGTAAGGTTTCATGAGATTAAATGGAAACATGTTAAGGTGCTACTTGATTCGTGAGGCGTCGAGTGCCTGTGTCTTTGTTTGAGAAGCAAGAACACACACGCAAGCAACTTACTAAAATTTTCATTGATTAACTATGATTCACCTGAAGATTAGGATCCCAGCTTATTTCACCTGAAGATTAGGATCCCAGCGTATTTCACCTGAAGATTAGAATCCCAGCTTATTTCACCTGAAGATTAGGATCCCATTTTATTTCACCTGAAGATTAACTGTCTTGGTCACACAATATATATAGTTGTATATATATTAGTTCTTGATTTGATAAGTGGCAGGGCTGAAGTAAACACTTTGTTGGTCTTGTTTTATTGGAGAAAAATATAGTTTCACAGGGAAGTGTCTTAGTGCACGTATAGGAGAACACTTAAATGAGGTGTTCACTGGGTAACAGGTGATATGATAGTCTCTCTCTCACACCAGGGAGAGGGAGTTGTCAAGGCTCCTCACTGGATGATGTTGTTTGACTCAGCTTTGACCTCGCTCGCTCCATGGATGAATGACTTGGTGAATACATGGGTAATATACATTGGGTATATATTTATATAATACAAATTGTGCTGTTACATAACCACCCAATCGTTACCTATGTGGGTTATGTGGGTTAGGTTAGGGCAAGGTTAGCGTTAGGGTTAGGTTAGTGTTGAAGTTAGGTAAACGTTCGAGTGGTTAATCAAGTGAGATAAGGCAGGGTGTCAAATTCCTCAATGACTCTCACCGCATTGAAAAAAAACCTTTTTCTATTAGTCAACAAACTCTTTAATACTGTTATCTTAATATTGTACCTGTCACTCTGTTATTTTAGAGTTATGATATTTAATAAACATGTTTTTTCCTTTGTGTAATGTAACCTGTTAGTGTGTACAAGTGTCAGAGGTTTGTGGTCCCTCTCACTCACCTAATTTAATATTGAATGTGTATATATTTTACAGCGAGGATGGATTCTTGTAGGACACGTGAGGGATGGACTCTAGTAGGACACGTGAGGATGGACTCTAGTAGGACACGTGAGGATGGACTCTAGTAGGACACGTGAGGATGGACTCTAGTAGGACACGTGAGGATGGACTCTAGTAGGACACGTAGGACACGTGATGGACTCTAGTAGGACACGAGGATGGACTCTAGTAGGACACGTGAGGATGGACTCTTGTAGGACACGTGAGGATGGACTCAAGTAGGACACGTGAGGATTATCGACTCTAGTAGGACACGTGAGGATGAACTCTAGTAGGACACGTGAGGATGAACTCTAGTAGGACACGTGAGGATGAACTCTAGTAGGACACGTGAGGATGGACTCTTGTAGGACACGTGAGGATGGACTCAAGTAGGACACGTGAGGATTATGGACTCTAGTAGGACACGTGAGGATGAACTCTAGTAGGACACGTGAGGATGGACTCTAGTAGGACACGTGAGGATGAACTCTAGTAGGACACGTGAGGATGGAGTCTACTAGGACAGTGTTTTTCAAACGTTTTTTACTGCGACCCACAGCCAGAACAACAATTTGAATTGCGACCCATTAAACCTAAGTGTAATGATATGAAATGAGCTCAGGTTAGATTACGGGGGAAAAAACTACGATTACGAGTTTTTCTGCGCAAAACGGATGACATGAGAAC
The DNA here is from genome assembly GCF_018991925.1 of Homarus americanus. Classification (NCBI taxonomy): domain Eukaryota; kingdom Metazoa; phylum Arthropoda; class Malacostraca; order Decapoda; family Nephropidae; genus Homarus; species Homarus americanus. Next base: position 7,180,877 of record NW_024723541.1, read on the forward strand.
ATAAGAACTTATAAGAATGGAGGCTGCAGCGGGCCTGTGTATACGGGCAGTCCGTTTTACACCCAACTGTATATATGAGGGCATCAACCTATGTTTGGAAACAATTGCTTATTCGGGTTAATGATGATATTTGGTAACTGTTCCATTCATCCCACCTCTGTTTCCAAACCAGTGTTTACACTATTTCACGCCTAAATCTAAATTTTACGTCTAATTTAAAACCATTGTTACGAGTTCGCTCCTGGTTGGATAGTTTGAGTACCTTTGTAATGTCCCCTTTGTTTAGCCCTGCCTTCCACTTATACACCTCTACCAGGTCGCCCCTCGCTCTACGTCTCTCAAGGGAGTGCAAATTAAGATGCTTTAACCTGTCTCTATACTCAAGGTTCCTAATGCCCTGGATTAGTCTTGTCATTCTCCTCTGAATTCTTTCCAAGGATTCTATATCCATTCTGTAATACGGTGACCAGAACTGAACTGCGTAATCCAGGTGTGGTCTCACAAGAGCAAGATACAGTTTTAGGATGACCTCGCTAGTCTTGTATACTTACTCCTTTTTTATGAACCCAAAGTACTTTATTAGCCTTGTTACGAGCAAAAACACGTGTTTACTTGCGGCTTAAAGGTTCCTACTTATCATTACTCCTAAATCTCTGATCGGATTTTCTCCTATGAAAATAGTTGTTCATCTGGTATCTGGTTTTGTTTACATCTCCTATACTGAGTACTTTACACATTTTGTCAGGCGTTGAATTTCATCTGCCATTTTTCAGACCATTCAGAAAAATTTGTTTAGATCTTCCTGTAAGTTTTACCCAGTCCTCTTCAGATTTGATAACACTTCCTATTTTAGTGTCATCAGCAATTGTTACTTATGTTGCTGTCAATGCCGATATCTATAATGTTTATGTATATAATAAATAATAATGGTCCAAGTACTGAGCAGCAGGGGAGCACTCCACCCAGCTGACGTTGTAATGAACTTAGATGCCATTAATGCTTTCACTTCGCTGTTTCCTGTCCTGTAACCACGCCCTAATCCATTTAAGGATGTCACCTTTGATGCCATGAGCTTCTACCTTTCTAATTAGTCTTTCGTGGGGGACTCTGTCGAAGGCTTTGCTAAAGTCGAGATATACCACATCATAATTGTGCCCCTCGTCCACCGATTCAAAAACTGATGAAAAGAATGTTAATAGATTAGTTAGACAAGAACGTCCGCTTGTGAAGCCATGCTGGGAATCATTGATCAATCCGTGCTTCTCCAGGTGATTTCGAATAGAGTTTGAAATGATTGCTTCCAGTAATTTGCCTACTATTGATGTTAGACTGATTGGGCGGTAGTTAGAGGATAGTGATCTATCCCCCTTCTTGAAAATCGGTATTACATTCGCTATCCTCCAGGATTCTGGTACTACACCTGTTTTTAAGGACATGTTAAACAACTTTGCTAAGGGCATACTAAGCTCTTCCTTACATTCCTTTAATACTCTGGCAAATATCTCATCGGGACCAGGTGACTTATTAGGCTTTAGTTTGTCTATTTGCTTACTAACATCGTTACTAGTCACTACTATCTCACTTAATTTGTTTTCTTCACTATCTCTGAATAGAGTCGGTGCCTCGGGTATCATGTTTAAATTTTCGGTGGTGAAAACTGTTGAAAAATATTTATTTAAATTATTGCTCATTTCTCCGTCGTTATCAGTGAGCTCGCCGAAGTCTGACCGTATTGGTCCAATCTTTTTCGTGTTTTAGTTTGATACATTTGGTAGAATCCTTTGGGGTTTGTCTTCGCCTCCCTTGCTATCCTTACCTCATTATTCCTCTTTGCTTTCCTTATCTCGGTTTTAACCCTACTCGCCAATACCCTATAATAGTCCCGGAGGTGAATTTCGCCATGATTTATCCTTCTACCTATAGGGTAAAGAAAGAATCAGGAAATGCTCTCCTTGCAGTCGCTTCCTAGACTGTGGAGTGTACATTACAATAACCAAGCCTAAATTATGGTGCATTTATTTTTATTTTCTTATTTATTTTCGCGACCCATTTTTATTTTTTTTCTTATTTATTTTCGCGACCCATTTTTATTTTGCGACCCAATTTATTTATTTCGCGACCCACTGAAGGGTCGGGACCCATAGTTTGAAAACACCTGTACTAGGACACTTGAGGATGGACTCTAGTAGGACACGTGGGGGGTGGACTCTAGTAGGACACGTGAGGATGGACTCTAGTAGGACACGTGGGGGGTGGACTCTAGTAGGACACGTGAGGATGGACTCTAGTAGGACACGTGAGGATGGACTCTAGTAGGACATGTGAGGATGGACTCTATTCTGGAGGTGGAGGGAGCACAGACCAGCACTAGTACAGGTTCATGGTACTCCTCGACCCCTCCGGCCAGCTGCAGTGACCAGCGTGTTTTTATGGTATGCCGAGGTCCTGTTTTCCTCCCTCTCTTCTCCTACTTCTCTCACCCTCTCCTCCTTGTTCTCTCAGCCTCACTTCTCCTTCTTTCATCTCCTTCTCTCTCATCCCCCTTCTCCTTCTCTGTCACCCCCTTCTCCTTCTCTGTCCACCCCCCCTTCTCCTTCTCTGTCACCCCTTCTCCTTCTCTCACCCCCCCTCCTTCTCTCCCCCCCCTCCAGCCCATCCTATCACCTGTGTCCGGGAAATAAATGCATTAGGGCGTTGCTGTGACGTTTGTTTGTCTGTCTCTGTCTTTCAACCTTAGTTTTTGTTATCAGACAATTTGTATATTTCATTCAATTTGGATTTAAAATTATATTATGTTTATTTAATATAATCCTCACCCCCTCCTCCTAATTACGTCTGTGAGGGGCATAGTATTTTCTCTATGTCCTTCTATGCTTCGGTACTCGAGGTGTTAGCAGGAATTCGCAAAAAAAAGGCATTTACTCCAGTGCAAAGACGTCACTTAACTGCATTTTCGATTTTCCTTGTTATAGCTCGAGACTAGTAATGTGATGCCCCAGTAGAGGGCATTGGTGTGTTATTGATGCCTTTACTTACACCAATAGGGGGCATTTGGTCACCACTGAATAGAACTTTGCTTTGAGAATACTAAACAGGCATGAGAGTATAGTTTTATTGACTACACGTGTATTAAATATAAAAGCAATCACTGTGAACTAGTCCAAACATTATAATTACGCTGGGTGAAGTAGATGAGAAAAACTCGCCTCGTTGGCAGATATTGTGGCGAGTTTATGGGACGAACACATTGCTTCTCCTTAGGATTTCTCAATCTAAACAAGGAGCCATAACTGGTGTCCAATAAGTCTACACGTAAGACTTCTGGGTTGAATAGTGAGTCTCAGCTTCAGAACACCTTCAGGACACAGTATGATGTGGCTGGAGTTCTTACCCACTCATGCGAAGGTGACCACGATTTGCCCATTGACTGCATTAAGCGACACCTTGAGAGTACATCCCTCGCGCGGAAAAAACATCAGTCAGTCGTATCAAGGAATCATGCGCTTTGGGGTGTACTGAACGCCCCAAAAATCGCGAAGGAGTATAAATTAAGGATGATATTGCATTCCACATCGGGTCCAGGTGCATGAATGGGTGACGGGGCATTGAGATCAGTGATAGCTACTTCGGTACATCTTGGTCTCTTACCCCGCAGGCCAAGGTGGAGGGTGTTGATGGATGCGGGTGGTCATGTTGTGGGGTCGGTGAAGTGGATAGGAAGGGCAGTAGGTGGTTGTAGTCCACGGAGACGGAGAGAAGATGGATAGATTGTGTTGGTTCATTTTGGTAGATTGATAATGGTGGTAGATGTAGTTGGTGATTAAGGAGATCCACGTGTGAAAGGTGGACAGGTAGTGAGGTTGTTTTGATTGATGAATAGCTAGATAGTGAGGTGTGATTGGTGAACAGATAGAAGACTGGCAAGTAGATTGTGGTCGAAAATGCTTGGTAGACTGGTTGAGTTTGGTCAGGTAGACAGTAAGAGGAGTTAGTGGTATTTTATGTGTGTTTATATTTTTTTTCTTCACTTTCTCGTGTGTATAATATGTCATTTACATACTGTACTCAATTGTATTTTTCTTTACAAGGTTTGTGGTCTTCTTTCTTATAACTGTTCGCTCTTTTTTTCTAATTTTCCGTCTCTTGTTTCCTTACTTCTGACTGAATGACGATTATGTGAGCAAACTTTCCTATAGGCAGTACATTGGTTAGTCTTGATACTGAATTAGAGGTCATAGCCACGGATAGGTCACACCTGCTCACCTCTCCATTATACAACACATATGTATCACCTCGCTTATGAATCATGTGTTGGTTCCTGTGGTGTAAGTATACATATGGTTTGCCTCAGTCCGAGTAGTAGTAGAATTGACCGTGATGTGAGGGTGACTTGGCAGTTAATACCATGGCCTTTATTAACCTAACCTAAGGCCGAGACACTGACAGTAGATGGTGTTAGTTGTCCCCAGGCATTAGTACATTGAAGTTACTGATGGATGGTGGTGACCTTGACTGTGTATGATGATAGGTCTCTGTGAAGGAGAACAAGTAACAGGCAGTACTAAAAAGTGGCTGATTGCCTTGGTTACTTGTTATTGTAGAACTATGTGAACTCAGGCCGTGGTAGAACAAAATAATGAGTGTTTATTTTGGGGTTGAGCTTTAGTTAGACCAAAAAATGTAATTGATAGAATGAAAAAAAGTATTTGATAGAAGTAAAAAAAAATTTGATTTTGCTTTATGAGGGTAAATAGTCACACACACACACACACACACACACACACACACACACACACATTCACAGAAAATTACACATGAATTATATTATCAATAAGCGGTCATAGGGTGACGCTTAGACATTCCAGAGTAACAGGTCAGGTATGTGGGCCACAGAATTCAGCTACTTTTATTATTCCCCTTAAAATAATGAAATAAAACACTGTACTGTATATAGTACAGTCAGTGTCTGCTTAACGTACACCCGCTTAAAGTACACTCGTTTAATGTACATTCACTTAGTGTACACCCGCTTTACGTACATGCGCTTAACATACACTCACTTAACATACTGCACATCCACTTAACGTGCACTCACTTAACACACTGCACATCCACTTAACGTACACTCACTAAACATACATCCACTTAACATATATCCACTTAACGTACATTCAGTTAACATATATCCACTTAATATATATCCACTTAACGTACACTCACTTAACACATATCCACTTCACATATATCCACTTAACATACACTCACTAAACATACATCCACTTAACATATATCCACTTAACGTACACTCACTTAACATACACTCACTTAATGTACATCCACTTAACATATATCCACTTAACGTACACTCACTTAACGTACACTCATTTAATGTACATCCACTTAACATATATCCACTTAACGTACACTCATTTAATGTACATCCACTTAACGTTAACCGAACACTGATATAATTCTTTTTGTAATGATTCGTTAAGTAAATGATAAGTGTATCTTTTTTCTTTACTTGATGACAAAGGTCAGTTTTAACATGAGTCTCTCTCTCAACCACATATATTTCCCAACCATTTCTTTCTCTCACGCCTCTCCCTGTTTCAACCACGACTCTCTCTTCAGTGTTCCCACTAATAGAGTGTTACTGAAGAATACAAGATTGTGTGTTATTCCTGGTGTTGGACTACAGTATATTCCCTTTGTGGTTTCAGCTGTACTGTCGGGTGTAAATTAAATAGTACATCTTTAAAACAATAAACGGGTGAACAAGGGAAAGGAATTAATGTTTTTTTTTTAATTATTCTCGTTTTTTTATTGTTTTTGTTTCATAGTCATTTTGTTGTATATTGTTTTTTTTGTTTTTTTTATATTTTTTTCTCGGTATTTTAATTTTCTTACATTTTCTTTTCAATTATCTTTTTTTTCCATTTCTCTTTTGTATTCTTATAGACAATTTAAATATACTTGAGGTGGTAAAGGATGACTTAAGGGAAATATATTATTTAACATCAGTTACAACACCTACTAACTTATAAATCATTGGATGGTGTGGCCACATATCCAAGGATACTGTGGCCACCCATGGATACTGTGACCACGTAGTTTTATGGACACTGGTCACCCTGGATACTGTGGCCACGTAGTTTTATGGACACTGGTCACCCTGGATACTGTGGCCACGTAGTTTTATGGACACTGGTCACCCTGGATATCATTGTGACCACGTAGTTTTATGGACACTAGTCACCCTGGATACTGTGACCACGTAGTTTATGGACACTGGTCACCTGGATACTGTGACCACGTAGTTTTATGGACACTGGTCACCCTGGATACTGTGACCACGTAGTTTTATGGACACTGGTCACCCTGATACTGTGACCACGTAGTTTTATGGACACTGGTCACCCTGGCCACTGTGACCACGTATTTTATGGACACTGGTCACCCTGATACTGTGACCACGTAGTTTTATGGACACTAGTCACCCCTGGATACTGTGACCACGTAGTTTTTTATGGACACTAGTCACCCTGATACTGTGACCACGTAGTTTTGAGGACAACCCTGATACTGTGACCACGTAGTTTTATGGACACTGGTCACCCTGGATACTGTGACCACGTAGTTTTATGGACACTGGTCACCCTGGATACTGTGGCCACGTAGTTTTATGGACACTGGTCACCCTGGATACTGTGGCCACGTAGTTTTATGGACACTGGTCACCCTGGATACTGTGGCCACGTAGTTTTATGGACACTGGTCACTATGGATACTGTGGCCACGTAGTTTTATGGACACTGGTCACCCTGGATACTGTGGCCACGTAGTTTTATGGACACTGGTCACTCTGGATACTGTGGCCACGCAGTAGAACCTGTGTAGGTTGGCTCCAGGGTGCCATCACTATTCAATCGACAGGTGAAGGCAGGACGTCGCTTCCTCGTGGTGACTAATGATGTTTGAGTGAAGGAACTGATAACTTTATGAATTGTATAAATTAGAGCAGTCTCTGGCACCCAACCTAACATTAACCCACCCTAACGCTAAACCTAACCTAACACTACCATACACTAGGCACCATACGTAACGGGATGTGGGAAGAAAAAGAAGGGGAATGAATTTAAGGAATTGTAACATTATATGGTAATGCATAGGGATTGACGTCATTGTTATTGTTACAGAGGCGGCGTGTGTTGCTCTCTCTCCCCCACAACTCCTGTCACCTGGTTCCTGTACCGACCCTTCACCAGGTAAGTCCTTTCTACAAGTTACCTGTTCATGTCCTCCTCTTTACCTTTACTCCTCCTCTTCTACTTCTTCTTCTTCTTCCTCCTCTTCCTCTACCACCTCATCCTCTTCCTCCGCCTGCCTCTTCTTCTTCCTCCTCCTCCTCCCTCTTCCTTTAATTGACTCTCTGTTTTTTTCTGCTGCCTTCGTGTTCTTCTGTTAACAGGATACCTTTTAAATCTCCTGTTGTATTTTAACTTTTAATCAGATAGATGTTCAGATAATTACATCTGTCTACATTGGTAAGATATGTATAGAGATGCTCATGTCTGTCTCACTGTCTATCTGTCTATGTACGTGGGTAAGTACAGTACATCTGTGTCCTTTCTTGAGTCAAGTTTGTTTTAAAGGATTTGGAAAAAAGAGAAAAAAAAACGTATCTTCTATGTATAATTAGATAACACCGGTTTTATTTTTAATTAAGAGTTTTTATTGTTTGTTTATATTATTTTGTGTTTACTGATGCCTGGAGGTCACTGAGTTGTTTGTGATGTACAGATAAAGCATTGGGTGTATTTTGTTTGTTTGTTTGGTACAATATGGAGAGTGATTGTATCGGGGAGTGAGCCGTCAAATCCGTCCGTCCGACTATCCGTCCGTCCGTCCGTCCGTCCGTCCGTCCGTCCGTTCGTCCGTTCATCCGTCTGTTTTAATATATTAAGGATATATTGTCTTGGTCTGTGCTATACATTCTACTATATTAAGGCAATAATATTACGGCTATGTTACTAAAGCTGTGTTATATAGAACTATATTTATTGTATAGTACCATAGCGGTGTCATATATTAATAATATATCAAAGGTATACTGTACTACTTTTATATTAAGGCTATGCTGCTATATTAAGGTTATGCTGCTATATTAAGGCTATACTGCTATATTAAGGCTACACTGCTATATTAAGGTTATACTGCTATATTAACACTGTTAAACAAAGGAGGCAGGGAAGGACTGGTAGTAGTGGAGGTTATGTATAATTAAGTGTTGTTTACCCTTTAAAGTTCTTCTTCAACCCCCTCCCTCTCCCCCCTTCCCCCTTCTCTCTCCCCTTCCACTCTCTCTCTCTCTCTCCTTCCCATTTTCGTAATGGCAAAAAAGAAAAAGATCCCCAGGTGTGGATTAATGTTGCCAACATACATCCAGGAGACAGGACTGAAAGATTAACTGAACATTGAATTAGAAAGCAGTGTTGTCAATAAAGGTGGAGAACAATGGTGGTGAGGGGAGAGACAACAGTGAGAGGTGATTATTTTAGTGTGTGTGGGGTGTTCTGTGTTATATATATATATATATATATATATATATATATATATATATATATATATATATATATATATATATATATATATATATAGAGAGAGAGAGAGAGAGAGAGAGAGAGAGAGAGAGAGAGAGAGAGAGAGAGAGAGAGAGAGAGAGAGAGAGAGAGAGAGAGTATAAAGATTGATTGTTTGTACCAAAGTATGAGTTATGTGTGTCTGTACATATGTATGTATGCACGTATATATGTGTTAAACGCAAAAATTTGCGAATCAACACAAGATGCGTAAATTTTTCAATTCCACTAAAACAATATTTGGCCCAACTACTCATGCCGCGGGCCCCCTTCGCTCATCCAACGTTAACTCTCTAATTAAAAATGAAGAAGACATTGTCAATGCTGGAAAGATCACTACCATTCACTGCTCAATCGGAACACCGATGTGGATGTCATGACTACCCAGCAGGTCTCTCAGCATCCAGAGCACCTCAGCTACTGCCATCAAACACATGAAAAATAACAAAGCCTCAGGGCCTGATGGAATCCCAGCCGAGGTGCATAACGCAGGAGGACCTCTGCTTACGAGCCGTCTCCACTCTCTCTTGGAGAATATATGGGAAAAGGAGGAAATCCCCCGAGCTCTTAAAGACGCCTCCACTGTCAATATTTATATGAACATGGGAGACCGGTCAGACTATAGGATCTCGCTGCTATCAGTAGTTGGCAAGATTATCGCCCAAGTCCTCCTAAACAGACTTCTTCCTGAGGCGGAAAACTTCCTCCCAGAATCTCAATGTGGCTTTAGACCATCACGTGGCACCACTGAAATGACATTTGCTGCCCGCCAGATACAGGAAAAGTGCAGAGAACAGCGTCGTAAAATGTACATATCCTTCATCAACCTAACAAAGGCCTTCGACTCGTTCAACAGAGAAGCCCTCTGGCAGACCCTCAGTCATTTTGGCTGCCCACCAAAATTCATCACCATTGTGAGGCAACTCCACGATGGCATGAACGGCAGTGTCCTGGACACTGGCACCCAGTTTAAGTTCTAACCCCATCCAAACGGGGGTAAAACAAGGTGGCACCAACTTGCTTTTCCATTCTCTTGGCTGCCTTCCTTACTCGTGCCAGTGCTAATTTAGCCGGTGGGTGGACATCCAGTACCAGATGAAGGGACTTTTCAACATAAGACGACTCCAGGCGGGAACAAAGGTGTCGGCCACTTCCATCACTGAACTTCAATATGCACATGACCTTACCCTTGCTGCGCACACTGAACGCGACCTACAGGAGAACCTGAACACTTACACTGATGAATTCACGTAAGACTCAGATTCTCTTTCAGCCTGCCCCTGGTTCAGCCAGACCTCCACCATCCATCCAGCCTAACGGTGTCGCACTCTCTAATGTTACCCACTTTCAGTACTTGGCTCTCACCTGTCCACCACTGCGGACATCGATGAAGAGATTCAACATCTGATCAGATGTGCATCTCAAGCCTTTGGCAGACTCTCTGCCCATGTCTTCAGCTGTGAGGAGCTGAAATTATCTACAAAGTTGTAAGTATATCGAGCAGTGGCCCTCCCCATCCTGTTATACGGCAGCGAGACATGGGTCACATACAGGAGGTACCTCAAGCCACTTGAAAGCTTTCACTAGTATTCTTTCTGACACCAACTTTAGCAAAGTCGATGTTACCATTATCCATGAACAACTTATGTTGGACTGGCTATGTTACCCTCATGGATGACAGTAGACTACCAAAACAGCTACTTTACAGTCACCTGACTAATAGTAAACGTAACGCTGGCGGACAACGGAAAAGGTATAAGGATATTTTTAAGACAAGCCTGAAAAAGTCCCAAATCGACCCTCTCCCCTGGGAGACGATCAGTTCACACCGTAACGCTTAGAGAAGCACCACACGAGAGGGTGTCAATACTTTCGAGTTGGCCCGACTGCATTCCAAGGCAGACAAGCGCCAGCGCCGGAATGAGGCTGCTGCAGCCGCTCCCGCACTAGATGTAGCCCTCCACTCGTGCAACATCTGTGGACGACCCTGCCTGTCCAGTATCGGCCTCTTTAGTCACCTCAGAGCTCACCAACGATGATGGTCAAATTGGTTTCCGAGTGACAGCAAAGTAATATATGTATGTATGTATGTATGTATGTATGTATATATATATGTATGTATGTATGAGGTCAGGTTTAGTATGTTTATTTAAGTTTAAATGAAGCTTGTTTGGTTAGTATAAGCATACGTTAGGTTAGGAGTAGGTGTGGTTAGGTGAGGTTAGGTTAAATGTGAGTTGGGTTAGATTAGGGTGGGTTAATTGTAATTGTGGTTAGAGTTTGTTAAAGGTAGGTTAATGTTTGGGTTAGCTTTGGGGTATTGGTTGAGAGAGAGAGAGAGAGAGAGAGAGAGAGAGAGAGAGAGAGAGAGAGAGAGAGAGAGAGAGAGAGAGAGAGAGAGAGAGAGAGAGAGAGAGAGAGATGTTTCATACCTTGACATAGAATACAACAGAGAAGTCATTAGACCCCATAATAACTCCCCCAGGTTCTTACGCGGGGAACAAAGGGAGAGGAAGGGTCTTTGAAGCCTCTGTGAACATGGATGATGGGAAGAGGGTGGAGGGGAAGGAGAGGGAAGGGAGGAGAGGGGAAGGGAGGAGAGGAGGGTGAAGGAAGGAAAGGGGAGGGGAGGGAAAGGGAGATATTTTTTGCATTCCTCTGGCAGATTTTTTTTTAAAGATTTTGAGAGGGGAACAAAAAGTTATGAACATTTGCCTGGTACTTGTGTTAAGTCACCTGGTACCTGTGTTAAGTCACCTTGTGTTAAGTCACCTGGTACCTGTGTTAAGTTACCTGGTACCTGTGTTACGTTACCTGGTACCTGTGTTAAGTTACCTGGTACCTGTGTTAAGTTACCTGGTACCTGTGTTAAGTTACCTGGTACCTGTGTTAAGTACCTGGTACCTGTGTTAAGTTACCTGGTACCTGTGTTAAGTTACCTGGTGCTTGTGTTACGTAACCTGGTACTTGTGTTAAGTTACCTGGTACCTGTGTTAAGTTACCTGGTACCTGTGTTAAGTTACCTGGTACCTGTGTTAACATACCTGGTACCTGTGTTAAGTTACCTGGTACCTGTGTTAAGTTACCTAGTACTTGTATTAAGTTACCTGGTACCTGTGTTAACATACCTGGTACCTGTGTTAAGTTACCTGGTACCTGTGTTAAGTTACCTGGTACTTGTATTAAGTTACCTGGTACCTGTGTTAAGTTACCTGGTACCGGTGTTAAGTTACCTGGTACCTGTGTTAAGTTACCTGGTACCTGTATTAAGTGACCTGGTACCTGTATTAAATTACCTGGTACCTGTATTAAATTACCTGGTACCTGTATTAGGTGGGGTGTGTTCAAGATTGATACCTCTGACTAATAGATGTGTGAGCGCCTCCCTAAGAACTCAGTATTTTTTTTTCTGCCTGAAGAATCTGTTTCAGTATCAATATTAACTAACTGGCACACCTTGATGTTTTAATAAATGTCCCTGCCAGTGGTAATGTGTGTGTGTGTGTGTGTGTGGTATGATATATGTTTGTGTATGTGAGTGTTTGTGTTCAGTATGATATATGTTTGTGTTTTTATAATTAGTCTTGTGTATATTGAAATTTGTAGACATTATAGTACGATAGGTTTTGCATAATGTATTCCGTTAATATGTCATTGTTGTGTACAGGTGATCACGTGTACAGTAAGTTATGGAGTGAAGTCAGAGATGTATTGTACAGTGGATCGTAGCGGCTAGGGGTGAAAGTTACATTAAACGTCGAATTCACACTAAGGATTCCAGAAACAGCAGGTTTTATAGGATCGTAATTTGGTTAAAGCGAAGGCAGACATTACGCTCGTTACAGCTTCCAACTTGACCTCCCCGAGATATTAATAATTATTGTCTTGTGGCTATTAGAAGATAATGATGTGTTGATGGGCTATTTTGGGGCTCAACAATACACTTGAATCAGGTATTTGTGCTCCTACTGTGGATGTGTTTGTCTTTGGTCATCTTTAGTGTCGGCAATGATGGAGGTTGTTAGGGAGCTCTTCTCTCTGTGTGGCTTTGTTATTTTGGGCAGTGTTGTTTGTCTGGGAATTAACCTGCATCCATCCCTGTCCCCGCACCTTCCCACGCTTCCTCCTCATCCCTCAACGCCCTCCCTCATCCCCTGCATCTCCTCACTCCCCCTCACTTCCTCCTCATCCTCCACATCCCTCACGCTTCCTCCCCTCATCCCTCACACTTCCTCCTCATCCCCATCCATCCCTCCTTCCTCCTCATCCCTCACGCCTCCCTCATCCTCATCCTCACCTCCTCCCCTCCCTCACTCCTCTCCTCATCCTCTCCCTCCTCATCCCTCATCATCCCTCACGCTTCTCCCTCATCCCTCACGCTCTCCCATCCCTCACGCCTCCTCATCCTCACGCCTTCCCATCCTCACGCCTCCTCATCCCCTCCTCACATCCTCCACTCTTCCCAACGCCCTCTCTGCCCTGTCGACACACATCACCCCCCTCTCCACTTCCCTTGCACCTCTCTGCCCCCCCTCCCTGGCTATCCTTCCTCCCCGCTTCTTTACACCCCGCACCTGCCACTCCCCACCCTCCCCCACGCCCCTCCCCTTCTTACACCCCACACTCTCCACACCCCGCACCTCCCCAACCTCCCACTCCCGCCCTCCCTTCTTCTATGCCTCCGCACCTCTGTGCCCTCCCTTCCCCACGCCCCTCCCCCCCCCAGCACCTCTCCCACCCTCCCTTCCACCCCCGCACCTCTCCACCCCACCCCAACACTGCTACACCCACAGCACACCAGCACTACATTTCCTGCACTTCCCCTTCTTCCCCAGCACCTCTCCTTCATACTTCTTTACACCCCAGCACCTCTCTCCTCCTTCCTTGCCCAGCACCTCTCCCCGCCCCTTCCCCGCCTTCCCCCAGCACCTCTCACACGCCTCCCCGCCACCCCAGCACCTCTCCCACGGCCCTTCCCCGCTTCTTTACACCTCAGCACTTCTCTTGCTTTTTCTCCCACGGCCCTTCCCCGCTTCTTTACACCTCACCACTTCTCCTCTTGCTTTTTAGGTAGTAAGGATAATTATTTTTAATACATGCATACATACATACATACTCGTACACAAATACTGTACATACATACATACAGTTACTCAAGACACAGACATGCATATCCCCTTATAAGTGAAGGGGTCATTAGCATAATCTGTAGCAAATAAATAATTTAATCAGTCTGACATCCAGACATCCAGGCATAAATCATAAAAACATTCCTATACACAAAATTTAGTCCCCCAGAGAGACATGCCTTCATAAAAACATCGTAAACATCGTATACACATAAATTACTTCCACGAGTCAACGCTGAAGTAAATGTAAACACAGGAGAAAAAAGACTAGCGAGACAAATGTTGCTCCTTGAGGCACACCGCTGACGCAACCCACCCTTGTTTGTTTACCACTTGACGGAGCCCGGGGGTTGAGGAGGGTTCGTTTCTTGGGAGGTTGTGGTACTTGTGTTCTTCTGCTTATTTGTGGCTGGTTATGTCAGAGGCTGGCTGGTAGTCACTTTTATTTGTTGTTGATGGTAAGAGTTGTGAGATGACGCCTGGAAGTAAGAGATGCTGATTGGTTAGTCTGATGTGATCTAGGAATAAGACGATGCTGATTGGTTAGTCTGGTGTGATCTAGGAATAAGACGATGCTGATTGGTTCGTCTGATGTGATTTAGGAATAAGACGATGCTGATTGGTTAGTCTGAGGTGATCTCGGAACAAGACGATGCTGATTGGTTAGTCTGATGTGATCTAGGAATAAGACGATGCTGATTGGTTAGTCTGATGTGATTTAGGAATAAGACGATGCTGATTGGACAATTTAATGTTGTTTTAAGTCAGTGTAGCATCCGTGTGTTTGGTCTCGTCCTTGGGGTGATCTCGGCTGCCTTACTCTAGGCCCTGTAGCTCTCCAGCTTCAGGACCATAATACAATATATTTGTAGTCCCCGGAAGAGAAGGAATATAGCGATCAACCTGGCGGATTTTCACGTCGCTGGGTATAAATGGTGTTGACGGATGGGTGGGTGATGTGCAGTCCCCTTCACTAGTGCGTTTACAGTGTGGCAGCGTTGTGTTTGTATACATTCGACAGAAGGAAACTCGCAATAGTAAACATACTATGGAATCAAAGTAAAACAATATTAAAACAAATATCTCAATGTAATGATTTGTGGAATGTTTATTTGACGAGCCCCTGTAAACGCACTAGTGGAAGGGACTGTACATGGTCAAGGAGAGTTCCGTACTGGTGAGTCAGTTCGTCCTTGCGTTCGTCCGTAGAGGCACCTTCAGACTACTCGTTTCGTCCACGAAGCACGGTCTTCAGGGACAAGTTCCTCTCTATATAACCGTGAAGTGTGTTGAGGTAAGTCATGTTCTAACGAGCGAAGTGCACACTCATACACACTCACACCTTAACAAGTTGTGTGTTGTCTAACTGACTATGTTTACTTTTACTTTTATGTAAATTAGCTCAAACGTTTTTCTTACTGACTAAAAAATCTTGTCAATAACCAGAAGTCCCTCCCTCCCTCCCTCCCTCTATCTCACTGTCATGATCATATTACAGTGTTGACCTCAGACAGATCTAGTTACCTTCGCTTGAGTAACACCAGTGAAAGCTCTAACTCGGGCGCTTGTCTGTCTCGCTACACTTTTCTTCCCCTACGTGTGTGTGTGTGTGTAATAATAATAAATAATAATTAACGGTTTATTGAAAAAATTCTGCAGCCCGAAGGCTGAAAATATACATTGGACATAAATGACTTATTACATACATTGGTGGTTTTACAAAAGCCTTCATTAGAGAAAGGTAAAGGAACATACAGTGAACATTCAGATTAATGTAGGTGTTGAACAGGTGTGTGTGTGTGTGTGTGTGTGTGTGTTTTTTTTTTTTTTTGACACGTCCGGGTAGAAACTGATTTCCTCTCAAGCAGCACTTACTCGTATACCCCCTCCCCTCCCCTCCCCTTCCCTTCTTCCTAGTGTTTTTATCCTCTACGGGAGCGATAAAGTAGCTGCTAAATTCGGCCTGATTTTCTACGTATTCTTTTTGATTGTGTAGGATGAATCTTGGGCGTTTAATACGGTCATCTATGTAACATTTTGTGTGAAATGACCTCTGTACACACTCTCCAAAACAGTATCTTTACGATGTTGTGGTAGACAATATTGCACAACGGACTAAGGATTTTGACAACCTTACGAGACAACAGGAGTCACAGTGTTCATTTTCAAATTCATCGAACCTCCCCATGAAGATACTTTTTGGAGTGTTTGGACAACTTATGATGAGTATTCTAACGTCCTCATTTATCTTCCAAGTTGTATATATGTTGGTGGTCAGAAGGTGGAGTCTGAGGTGTCTTTTATTAGGTGCCTTTACAAGTCGTCTCAGCCATATAAAATATCTTGTTGTAGAAATTATCAATGTGGGTTGAGGAGGAGCAGTTGAGAGTCTGGCACAGAAGCATCTTGCACTTGGTGCCATCCCACCAGAGGAGTGAATCTGCCTTGATCAACGTTCTGAATTCTCTCCCCATATGCCCTAATCTTGTCGTTCTCGTTCCTCCTGTGTGCAGCGTCGAGAGCTAGGTTGCGGTGACATGCGGCCATGGGATAAAAAATCCTTATGTCAAAAAAGGCTCGCTGTCCCCGTGTTCAGAATCCTCGACCATTGTCGACCACACGGGCTTCGTTGGATTTGTTTGAAGTCCTGTGACGGAGGTTCTCACCGTCCAATGGAAGGAGGGGCGGTTCCACCATGACGTCGTGGCATATTTCCCTTAGTAGATTTGCTGTTAGATCCCTTACTTCGTCATGCCTCATGCATACGAAGCCCCCTTTTTTGCACACCATGGTGTGGTCGATGTCATAAGATGAGCCGCACACGCATTGGGAGGGCAAACCTTCTACTGGCCTACCGTACCTTTGAGCAATTCTTGTTTATTAAGGATGAAGCCTTTTGCCCTTATCGGTAACCTTGTAACAAATTTGAGGCGCCCATCTCCTGCGCTATACCTACTTTTCTTTTCACGTTCTCTCGCACTTGTTGCAACAGTTGTTGCAGTTTATCACTTTGGGTGTGTTGCCGCTCTGTCGTAGTGGACCGTCGAATCGTTGGTATTTACCTGACTTCCTGCATTCTGATCTATTATGTGCTCAGTGGTAGCTGCAGTGAGCTTGACAGAGTTCTGATGTTCTGTACGGGCAAGCTCCACTGGATTAGTCAATCCCCTTCCTCCCAGTCTCGGTGGTAGTGCAAGGAGTGACCTTTCTGCTTGGGTTAGGTAAGGGTTTTTCACTAGTGTTGGGATAAAAGCGACATTGATGGCTTCTTCTAGAGGGCGGAGGAAGGGTCCTACATCAGGGATAGTGTGCATCAAGTAATTCCAGCGATGCTTGACTCCATGGGTGAATGGCCAAGGACACCTAGATATCCTTGGCCATCCTTTGTTATTTTTACCTCACTTCCACCGAACACCTCCATTACCCGTTCATAGTGTTCTGGCTTCACAATGAGGAAGGACTTGCTGGCGTTTGGGTGGTACCCTATTTGTGGAGCTCGTGATGCTACCAGGTCCCACCACTTTTTGATGTCCTCCACTTTTCCTGCTCCTGTTAGGTCATCAGCGCATGCCACTTGCTTGACCTCGGTTGTTTCATATTTTATTGTATGTTGGAGCACAGACAGGCCTAGTGCGTACATTGCCATGGCGACAGGTCCCCCTGTGTTGTTCCCTCAGTTGACTGTATGGTGGGATCTCCTCTTCGGGTCTTGAAGCTTGTTATAAAGAGGTCTGATGGATTCCTGTAGGTGTTTTTAACATACATTGCAAAGCTTGGACACTTGATCTTGATGTTGTGCAGTGTAGCCTTGCGGTTGAGTATGTTGAATACGTTGGAAGCGTCGACCAGAAGTACTGCCTCACAATCACGCTGTTCAAATACCATTCTCGTGGAGTGAATGGCAGCTTCCCCTCCAGCATTGGTGGCCAGCACATACCTGCAGGTTCCCTCCATCTGCCCTGACATCATCATTTATCACCTCCATTATGCATTTTTCAATGATCCGCCACAGCACTTCCCCCACTCCTATAGGCCTACATCCTGGAGTTTTATCCAGGGGAATGAGGCGGCAGGCCGTCAGAGCATGGAGGTGGTGGCAGCATGAGGTTGCTAGCTTTCTTGCAAGGGTGGCGATGGCATTGCAAAGATCTCTTGCTACGGCACCAAACTTGTTAGTGCTGAGGATGACTCTCCAACCGTTTGCATCCAGCCGTGAAGGGCCAGCCCCTCCCTGAGTTTTCAGTGCTTTTTTCCATACCATCCCTCCTGTTATTTTCTCGAACAGGACAGCATTAGGAGGGATATAGGCTCCCTGGAACCTTATGCCTTCCTCTTGACTTGCAGGGGGATGTTTTTCTTTCAGTTGTTGTAATGTCTCTCTGTTTATTGGCAGAACACCACCGGAAGATTCCTCTGTGAGAGATCTTACCGCCAAGGACACTTTTCCCTCACGCATCTTGTTACCAAATTTTCTGGCAACATAATCAGTGTTTTGCTTTCCGTCTCCTATGAATTTTAGTCTCTCTTGCAGTGATCTTGCTTCGCGTAGGAGAGCATCAAGGGCCCCTTTCTGCCACATATTTTATGTAACAAATCACTCTTTTATTGTCCTTTTAATTCTTTATTTTTTATTTACTTATTTATTTATATACTTATTCTTGTTTCACTTACTCTTTCTTTTACTTATTTCCATTATTCTTT
Source organism: Homarus americanus (assembly GCF_018991925.1). Lineage (NCBI taxonomy): Eukaryota > Metazoa > Arthropoda > Malacostraca > Decapoda > Nephropidae > Homarus > Homarus americanus. The sequence goes on from NW_024723541.1 coordinate 7,199,349, forward strand.
CTCGTTATGCTCGTGAGAGGTGGAGGGAGTGAGGGAGGTAGTGAGAAGGTAATTGTTTACGTTTGAGGGGAGGGGGGTACAGGACTAACGGTTTGTGGTTAGGCTAGAAAGGCCTACACCAAGGGGAGAGGCTAGGGGTGGATAGCTGGGGACTAAGATACAATACTTCACAGAGGGGAAATATAGGATAGTTATTGTATATAGGACTCACCGTACTACTGCATATTACCGAGACATTTATAACACATCAACCTTTCTCAATAAGGGAGGGATGAATTAGGATTCTTATTAACGGTTACTGTATTTATTGAGTTAGGGTTTAACAGCTACACTTCAAAACAATAAACCTGTGTTCCTAGCTAGTTAAACGGGGACCATGTATCTCATCAACAAATGGGAACTTAAAGCATTTACCAAATAGAATACACCCAAATACCTGCCATGTCGCCACCACAGACGTCCCACACCTCCCTACACAAAATTCCAACACTACTACACTACTACTACAATACCATAACCAGCTTCCACCACCACCACCACCACCACCACCAACCACCAACCACCATCATTATTACTATCACCACGATTATCACTTGTCCTACTCTAGTCTAAATTGACCTACCCTAACCTGAGCTACCCCTAACCAAATACAAACCAAACACTAACCTGCCCTATTCTAACACTGACCCGCCCTAACTGACCTGACATCTCTTACATGACCTACGCTAATTCATCTAACTCTAACCTGACATCTCTCTCTCTCTCTCTCTCTCTCTCTCTCTCTCTCTCTCTCTCTCTCTCTCTCTCTCTCTCTCTCCACACACACACAAAAAAGTTAGAGAAAGTGTATTAGAGTATTGCAGGCAGACAGTGTTACAAACGTTGGATGAGGTGGCCGGTATCAGTCACTAGCAGGTACAGGTCCATGAGTTAATGATCTTACCTGGTCGTTGTCAGCACTGTGAGGTACCCCAAGGCTGTAACTCCTACCCTGGTTCTTTCACGCTGCCTTCAATACTTATGAACAAACTACACTTTGTACAGGTGTGTGTGTGTGTGTGTGTGTGTGTGTGTGTGTGTGGCATTGCACTGGTAATAATAATAATAATAATAATAAACGGTTTATTAATAGAGTTGCAGCCGGTGGCTGAAAATATACAGACTTACATTTGATTTAGACATAATGATATAATACGCGTTGAATACATATACAGGGCTGTACAGTACATAAATCAGGAGTTGTTTATTATTTTAACAATAGATGGGATGGTGCTGTTCTTATATCTATCGGTGCGGGCTCTTATGGGCTGAATTTTGTTGTAGTGGCGGACTGCGCGAGTTAGGTGGGGGGTTGCAGGTGGCAGGAGGTAGCGATGGCGAGGGTGGTGCAGTAGTCCACGGCCAAACCTTTCCAGTGCTTGGTGGTGGAGGTCACTGAGGGATGGCATTTCCAGGGTGGAGAGAGCGTTGGTGTACCCGAGTATTCTGCGCCCAGCATGATTCTGCAGGCCCTTTTCTGTACCTTCTCTAGCTGACGTTGTTGGGTGGAGTTGAGAGAAGACGACCAGGCTGGTGACGCATACGTTAGTTTGGGGAGAATAAAGGCGTTGTAGATGGTCCTCAGCTCTGGCGTGGGTGTCCCAAGTGACCTAAGTCTTCGTAGCATGTAGAGACGGTACGAGGCTGCCTTGACTGTGTTATTTACATGGGCCTTCCAGTCAAGTTTGTTGTCTATAGTTACACCCAGGAGTTTGGCAGACTGCACCAGCTGGAGAGGATGGGCACCCACTGTGACTGCTGGGGCTTGCACTGGAGTGGTGGCTGTATTGATGTGCATGACTACGGTTTTGGTGTGGTTGATGGTGACCTTGTTCTCCGTAGTCCATGCGTGTAATAATAATAATTAATAATTAACGGGTTGTTGAAAGAGCTTGGCAGCCAGAAGGCTGAAAATATACAATTACATATCTGGGGAATGGGTTTCGAATTACAAATAATATACAAATAACATAAGTGATATAAATAAGATATATAATAACTAGATGGGGAAAAGCTCAAACTACAGGGCATTTCAACATAGTGACAGTGCAAGAAGTAGTATTTACTGGGAGTGAATACACTGGTTTATTACAAGTTATTGATAATTTTTGCAATGGTTGGGACTGGGCTGTTCTTATAGCGATCAGTTCGTGCACGTATGGGCTGGATGCGGTTGTGGTGTCGAACAGCATTTCTCGGGCTAGGGATCTCAGGTGGTAGTAGGAGCCGGTGTCGAGGATGGTGTAGAAGCTTCCTACCAAATTTGCAGATGAGGTCGTGGTGATGGTCAGTGAGAGTCGAAAGGGTGAGTGTGTTGAGCGCTTCTTGGTATGTGGAGTAGGAAGGGGAGAGAATGATCTTGCATGCCCTCTTTTGCACTTTTTCTAGGTGTTTACGTTGTGTGGCATTTAGGGAGGAAGACCAGGTGGGGGAGGCATAGGTGAGCTTGGGAAGTATGAATGTTCAGTAAACACTGAGGAGTTCGGGTGCAGGACCTCCGAGGGACTTGAGTCGGCGGAGGAGGTGGAGACGGAAACTGGAGGATTTGACAACTTCACTGACGTGTTGTTTCCAATTTAGTTTGTTGTCTATGGTGACGCCGAGGAGCTTCGTGGAATCTACAACCTGGAGTGTGTTCGGACCTAAAGTAATGGAAGGAGGTGGGACAATGTCGGAGGAGAGGTTGATGTGCATAACCATGGTCTTGGTATGGTTGATGGTGACATGGTTGTTGGTGGCCCAGTTTTGGAGACGGTTCATTAAATCCTGAAGGGCGGTATAGTCGGGAGCAGAATTGTTGACGCTGATCCCAATGGTGGAGTCGTCGACATATTTCCAGCGAGCAGGGGTTTCTCTTAGGGCATCATTGATGAGCATAAGGAAGCAGAGTGGTCCCATCTTGGTGCCTTGGGGGACGCCACAGGTGAGTGACTGAAAGGTGGAGACAGCCCCTCGGAAGCGTACAGCTTGGCGTCGGTCACTGAGGAAGTCCGTAAGCCATGGTATAAGACTTCTCCGAAGCCCGAGGTCAATGGCTTTGTTGATGATTATATTGTGGTCGACTAGGTCGAATGCTTTAGTGAAATCAATGAAGGCGACAGCTACAGACGTTTTTCGTTTCTCGAGATGGCGGTATATGTAATCGAGAAAGCTGACAAGACAGTGAGTGGTGGAGGAAGTTTTCATGTTGCCAAATTGCTGAGGGTCTACGACTCCTGCAATATCAGCATAAGCCCAGTCGAACACAAAACTTTCACAGATTAGGCTGGGTATTGGGATGATTGCAATAGGTCGTAGCTGATTTAAGGATTGTGGGCTGGTTGACTTGGGCACTGGTGATACATAAGAGGTCTTCCAGTCAGCTGGGCATCTGGCTTGACTGAGAGAAGCATTGATGATGGAGCATAAGGGTCTAGCAAGCTCCGGGGAACTCCTTGAAGAGTTTCATTGGTAAGTCAATGGGAGTGGTAGAGCGTTTTAATTTTATTTTGTCCAGACGTTTTGCTACTTCAAATTCTTCTACTAAGTCAGTGGGAAAGGGGGCTGGTAGGTAAGCAGGGAGAGCCGTTGCGTCAAGCCCAGGGAGAGTCTGGCATATAGTAGCGAAATGGTTGTTTGATTGCTCAGCCGCGTCAACATTAGTGAGATGGCTAAGGAAGGGGAGGGGGTGTGTCTTATTGTGTGTGTGTGTGTGTGTGTGACTCTTAATAGATGATATACATGAAGCAAGTGTATTAGGTGTGAGTTGGTCGAACCAGATGATATACTTGGCGCCCAAACACATACTGTATAATGTATGGCTAAGTGCACGACCATCCCCTCGACGACCTGTTCCTCCTTACCGTAGTTCACACACACTACTAATACTACTACTACTACTACGACTACTACTACTACTACTACTACTACGACTAGTTCTACTACTACTACGACTAGTTCTACGACTACTACTACTACAACTACTACTACGACTAGTTCTGCTACTACTACTACTTTCCTGTCAATCGAGTATGACGATCATCCAGCTATGATACAATGATATGAGTTATTAGGGATGTCACCTTCGTTGGTGAGGTCTGAGGTGACTCGAGAGGCCGATATGGGACTGGCAGGGTCGTCCACAGATATTGCACATGTGGAGGGCTACATCTAGTGCGGGAAGGGCGACGGCAGCGTCTTTCCGGCGTTGGCGCTTGTCTGCCTCGGTTTGCAATTGGTCTAACTTAAAAGTATTGACACCTTCTCATGTGGTGCTCCTCCAAGCGTTGCGGTGTGGAGTAAGCGTCTCCCAGGTTCACACACACACACACACACACACACACACACACACACGCACATACACACACACACACTCTTCAGATTACAAGTGTGTAAATTAACGTTTTAGGCACGACCTTGTAATTAAGACAAGTGTTTGAAGGCTTGACGGGTGTGCCGCTGTAAAGGAATTCACGTGTAATAAATCATGTTTTCTTCCTGTCAGAGCCTTGGTAGTCTTCCAGTGTTGGCGTCTTGGTGTTGTCAGAGCTTCTGTAGCTATAATGTGTCTTTCATCCAGTTGTCAGTCTCAGCAGGTGGAATGTGTCTTTCTCAGTGTTGCCAGAGCCTTGATAGGTAGACTGTCCCCTCGGTGTTGTCAGAGCCTTGATAGGTAGACTCTCCTCTCAGTGTTGTCAGAACCTTGATAGGTAGACTCTCCCCTCAGTGTTGTCAGAACCTTGATAGGTAGACTCTCCCCTCAGTGTTGTCAGAGCCTGGATAGGTAGACTCTCCCCTCAGTGTTGTCAGAGCCTGGATAGGTAGACTCTCCCCTCAGTGTTGTCAGAGCCTTGATAGGTAGACTCTCCCCTCTGTGTTGTCAGAGCCTGGATAGGTAGACTCTCCCCTCAGTGTTGTCAGAGCCTGTATAGGTAGACTCTCCCCTCAGTGTTGTCAGAGCCTTGATAGGTAGACTCTCCCCTCTGTGTTGTCAGAGCCTGGATAGGTAGACTTTCCCCTCAGTGTTGTCAGAGCCTTGATAGGTAGACTCTCCCCACAGTGTTGTCAGAACCTTGACAGGTAGACTCTCCCCTCGGTGTTGTCAGAGCCTGTATAGGTAGACTCTCCCCTCAATGTTGTCAGAATCTTGATAGGTAGACTCACCTCAGTGTTGTCAGAGCTCTGTATGGTAGGCTCTCCCTCAGTGTTGTCAGAGCCTTGATAGGTAGACTCTCCTCCAATGTTGTCAGAACCTTGATAGGTAGACTCTCCCCTCAGTGTTGTCAGAACCTTGATAGGTAGACTCTCCCCTCAGTGTTGTCAGAACCTTGATAGGTAGACTCTCCTCTCAGTGTTGTCAGAACCTTGATAGGTAGACTCTCCCCTTAGTGTTGTCAGAGCCTTGAAAGGTAGACTCTCCCCTCAGTGTTGTCAGAGCCTTTATAGGTAGACTCTCCTCTCAGTGTTGTCAGAACCTTGATAGGTAGACTCTCCCCTTAGTGTTGTCAGAACCTTGATAGGTAGACTCTCCTCTCAGTGTTCTCAGAACCTTGATAGGTAGACTCTCCCCTTAGTGTTGTCAGAACCTTGATAGGTAGACTCTCCCCTCAGTGTTGTCAGAGCCTTGATAGGTAGACTCTCCTCTCAGTGTTGTCAGAACCTTGATAGGTAGACTCTCCTCTCAGTGTTGTCAGAACCTTGATAGGTAGACTCTCCCCTTAGTGTTGTCAGAGCCTTGATAGGTAGACTCTCCTCTCAGTGTTGTCAGGTAGACTTGTCAGAACCTTGATAGGTAGACTCTCCCTCAGTGTTGTCAGAGCCTTGATAGTGGAGCTCTCCCCTCAGTGTTGTCAGAGCCTTGATGAGGCAGACTCTCCCTCAGTTGTCAGAGCCTTGATGGTAGGGCTCTCCCTCAGTGTTGTCAGAGCTTTGATAGGTAGACTCTCACCTCATTGTTGTCAGCCTTGATAGGTAGACTCTCCCCTCAGTGTTGTCAGAGCCTTGATTGGTAGACTCTCCCCTCAGTGTTGTCAGAGCCTTGATAGGTAGACTCTCCCCTCAGTTGTCAGAGCCTTGATAGGTAGACTCTCCCCTCAGTGTTGTCAGAGCTTGGATAGGTAGTCTCTCCCCTGTTACGAGTTGGGGATTTAGAATATAGTTAAAAGTCTACCCAGATCCCAACAGGCAACAACAACAACAACAAAAACAAAGACAATCGGACTATAAAAGGGTAGACAAAGGATGCGAGTTTTTGTTGTGTATAATAAAGTACCATAAATTCCTTAACAAAATATTCAGCTATCTATAATTTACCCTTAACCATACTTAACCTAAACATTAACAGTATATACATATTTATACAACATAAAATAATTTGAAGCAAGGTGGACGTGGGGAGGCAATATAAGATTACAAATACTTAAGTGCGGAGCTGAGATGGCTGACGAGTAAGGCTGAGTATTGTAGAAGACGGTAGGTAGTCACTGTGCCGTAGGTTTCCAGGATAGGTGATCCTGTGGTCACTTCCCAGAGTGAACTGAACTCTCCTCGAACTGGAGCTGACGAAGAAGACTTTGAGGAGGTGACACAACAACCAGGATATGGAGAAGGGAAACCCCGGAGTGGTAACTAAGAGTAGTCATACTCGTGTTTCGTCCCTAGATGGCGTTGCTCGTGGTGCTGGGTAGGTAGATCAGAACAATAGATGGCGTGGTTCGTAGTGCTGGGTTGGTAGATCAGGACAATTGGTGGCTTGGTTCGTAACACACCCCCCCTCCAAAGACCTCCGTAGCACGGGCGCGAAGGAGGTGATCACCTGGTGCGTCTGGAGAGAAGCTGCTGCATTTCCACTGGAGCTCGGGATAAGGAGTCCGCAATCAGGTTGTCCACCCCCTTTATGTGCCGGACTTGTAGATTATAGGGCTGGGTGAGGAGAGCCCATCCGAGGATTCGCTGGTTGGAGGTCTTGTTGGTTTGGATGAATGTGAGTGGGTTATGGTCGGTGAAGACTAGGGTTGTTTGTGGGCAAGACTGGAGGTAACATTCAAACTTCTTTATTGCCAACACCAGAGCCAGGGCCTCCTTCTCTATGGTCCAGTAGTTGGTCTGATGTTTTTTCAACTTGGCGGAGTAGTATGCCACAGGGTGAAGGACATCAGTGGTTGGGTCGGGTTGTAGGAGCACAGGCCCCACTCCGACACCGCTAGCGTCGATTTGCAGATGGAAGGGCAAGGTGTAGTCAGGGGGGTGGACTACAGGCTTGGAGGCAAGGAAGGCTTTGAGGCGGTGGAAAGACTGGTCGCACCTCTGGTTCCAGATGTAAGGGACCACAGAACTGGTAAGGTCTGTGAGGGGTCCGGCCACGCTGGAGAAGTTACTGCAGAACCGACGGTAGTAGCCGCACATCCCCAGGAAGCGCATGAGTTCCTTCCTCGTCCTTGGGTGGGGAAGGACAAGATGGCTTTAATGTTTGCGTCCTTGGGTCTCACCATACCATGCCCAACGATATGTCCCAGGTAAGTCACCGAGGCCCGGCCAAAAGCAGATTTAGCCAGGTTTATGGTGAATCCAGTCTCTTGCAGTCGTGCCAACAGTATCTCCAAACGCACCAGATGTTCGTCCCAGCCGTCCGACACCACCACCAGGTCATCCAGGTAGGCGAACGTCCCACCTAGGTCCTGAATTAGGTAGTTGATGGCCCTCTGGAATGTGGCCGGAGCGTTAGAAAAGCCAAACGCCATAACCAAATTTTGAAAAAGACCAAATGGAGTTATAAATGCCGAGATTATTTTTGCCCTATCCGTGAGTCCCACTTGATAATATCCTTTCAATAAGTCCACCGTACTGATAAATTTGGCACAGCCTATGCTGTCTATTATATCTTCACTCAAAGGTAAAGGGTAGGAGTCTGAGACAGTGACCTGGTTCACTTTACGATAATCGGTACAGAAACGAAAAGTGCTAACGGGTTATGAAATGAAAAGGCAAGGTGAAGCCCAGGGGGAGGTACTAGGCTCAGCTAAGTTATGTTTTAACAAAAAATCTGCCTCCTTTTTCATAATCTCTCTTTTTTGTGGATTTAGTCGATAGGCGGATTGCCTAATGGGTTGTACATCATCTGAGATTAGCTTAATATCATGTTTAAGTATATTGCAAAACCCTGGGAGGTCTGACGTGACTTTAGGAAATGTTGATAATAACTTAGTGAGATCTTTTGCTTGAGATGGATTCAGAACAGAAAAATACTCATCCAACTTGTTGAGTATGTGACTGTTAGCAGGGTTCTCTTTAGGTAGAGGGAAGTCTAAATTCTCCAATAGGTCCATGTCATCTGTCTCCGGCTCCGGCCCTGACAAAACCGTATGCAATACAGGTAGGCTTATAGCCTCTGGGATGTCTTCCTCTGACTGCCTGGAATGGTAAAGTTTCATGAGATTAATGTGAACAAGTTGTGAATCTTTTCTGCGATCAGGAGTATGGACTATATAGTTGAGGGGAGATAGTTTATTAGCATTGATTTGAAAGTTTTGATGGAACCGTTCCAAGCAACCTTGGGACGGTGGGTGGTAAGCCGAAGATGTACAATGGTCCACACTGAGGTCTTTCATCACCTGTTTGAACACAGATGGATCAGATTGTTGGGCTTTAATGAGCTCATCCTTACTAATGGTCTTATTGTACAGATCTTCTGTGGGTAGGAAGATATTGGAGGTGGTTTTAGATGAAGAGGGCCCATTTCGCACACTCTGTGACCGGGTGCCAGCACAAGATGGGAAAAGGTGAGGAATAGTTTCTTCAAGGTCAGTGGTGGAGTTGACAGGTAAGGGAGAGTCGACTGTCTTTATGTTGGGAACCACTAGATCTCCTACCAAGTCATTACCCAATAATAAATGAATGCCGCTCACAGGCATTGGATCTTTCCTAATGGCTACTTGCACTTCCCCAGTAATCAAGGGACATTGGAGGTGCACTTTAGCTAAGGGATAGGAAGAATGGGATGAGAGATCTGAAATTAGAACACTCTCATTAGTAAATGCGGTAGATATATCAGGAATGACGTTAAACAGGAGGATAGATTGTGCTGCGCCCGTATCACGTAGTATACGAATAGGGAAAGAACGAGACCCCTCTATGATTGAAATTTTTCCCTCTTAGGTGAATGAAGAGAAGAGATCCTGATGGGGCCTTTCCACAATGGTGGTTGCTATTGGTTTGGATTTGGGATCCAGGGAACTACTTTTAGCAATTCGACACTTTGGGTGTTTACAAGTCTGGATCGTATGGCCTGGGTTTTTACAGTAAGAACAAGTAAACTTGGGTGCATCAGGGGGGGTAGGTGTGGGACCTTTCGACCTACCACTCACGTCCCCAAAGTTATCATCAGAGGAGGACCTAACATGTCGGAAAGTACCACGTTCTCTACTGCCCAGTGACTCCACCAGCAAGGCGTACGCATCAGCCAGC